>NC_060149.1:666731148-667020134 GCF_021461385.2 Schistocerca piceifrons
AAATATTGAAACACACTGTGCCAAGAGAAAGCTTAAACATGACTCAAAAGGAAAGTTTACACAGTACAATGTAGGTGATTTAGTCTTAGCCAAAAGTTATGAGAAATCCAAGGCAATCAATAGAGAGATCAATAAATTTTTCGATATTTACATTGGTCCATTTGAAGTTTATGAAAAACCACATCCAAACGCCTACCGACTTATCTATCCCAAATCAAAAAAGCAATTTAGTTTAAGAAATGTCACTCAGTTGAAACCTTATGTGCAATAACTGCAATCCCTCAGGGGGGTACACAATCTTTGTGTACTATGCGTGTGGCTTATGCAAGGTGACCCAGTTAATGTGACATTTTCTTCTCGAAAACACTGATGCCACATTCTACGATACCTTTCTGACGCACAAACTTCCAACAATACATATGTTAATTTTTTGTACCTATGTTTGTTTATATTTGTTATGTAAGATATTTTCATGTGATTTAATTTGTAGTATAAGATACATTTTGTTTTGATTGAGTAATCTGCATCATCATATGTATTGATAATTTGACATTTACATCCTACCGATTGTGACTATTGCTGATATGTGAGGACTATGATTTGAACCCAAGTTGCCAGGAAAAACCAATATGTATTTTCTAGTGAGGAACAGTTACACATCTTTACAGACAACAGACCATACTGTATTTATATCAGCTTATCCAGAAATGAAAGGTGAATTGTGTGAAGATACACTAAGCTTATTAATACATACTTACAGATTTTATGGTACATTTGTGCAGTTAAGAAAAACTATATACATCTTTTTACTGTCTTTACCTTGCATATATTATTCACATGGAAGGAATTACTATGTTTTGCTTCTCATGCCATTATACGATTGACAACTGAATTTGTATGTTGTTATATATAAGAACACATGATATGTTGAAAGACGTTATGATTTATGAAAGGGCTGAAGTGATTTATGCTGTTAAGAAGGGATTATCACCATGATATACTATATACATGTTTCACTCAGTTATGTACACACAAGAGAGAAGTTGAAATTGATATGAATTGTTGAGGATCGTCTTGAAATAAGGTAAGTGATGTGATTTGCATTTGTATTAAGGATTTGAGGTTGCAGACTCATTCCTCTTTCTGATTCACATGAATTGATTTTTACGGTTTATTGATGGAAGATGGTTTTGTTTTGGCTTGCATTTTCGTAGGGGTATTTGGATGATGATGATGATGATGACGATGATAGGTTTAGGTTATATGATATGCAATGCTGCTGAGGTGGTTTGGTGGTATTGAACCCTCATTTATTAATGGTTTTGATGTTTCGTTTCATTGAGAGGATTATAATGATGATGGTACTGTGCAGTCACACATAACGGAACTTATGAATCATTTGAATTGCATGAAGTAGAACTCTTATACATTTTGATTGAAGGAAATGCTGATGTGAAATTACAATTGAGAGTTATTTTTGAACAACTATGACAACACATAGCACACAAATCACATTGAAAAACTATTATTTTACACTACTTACATCCTGCAAGACAAAATCTGGAGACTAGCTTGGTAGTGAAGGGTAGGAAATGACAACTTTAATAAACAGACTGAGGACTTTGACGAAATGAAATATAAGATGCCATGTGACAAGGTCTTGGTTTTTTTTTTTTTTCAAAATCTCCTTACTGCAAGGCTGCTAACTATAGCACAATTACATTTTCACTTGCTTAAGTGTATCTTGCCACTTCCAGGAATTTTATTGACGCATGACTTATTTTGTCACAATTTTTAAAATCTTGAAGCTGTTTCTCAGTGTTAATTTGATCTGAATTTCTGGATGTCTGGTAAACATTTTGAAACGTTATTGCATTTGATGTACAAAGCCAAGAAATATTGACTATACATAGTATATTCAGATACTTGTGACAACAACCCGGATTGGATATAAATGAACAGTTTCTATACTGTCACAATATAAATACACAAATATAATTTTGAATATTCATGTTTGATAAGATTTGTAAAATATTTTATGGTATTGCAAATTGTCAGGATAAATTTTATTCTCCTGTCTTTTATTTGATGATATTATTCTAGAACATGTCATATGGACACTTTAAATGTGCAACGTAATCAATCCAATCAAATTTGTGATTTGTTAGCTTAGTTGTGTTTGAGTGTTTGAAGAAGGGAAAATTAATGGACGCTCTAGAAGTGATAGTTTCGGAAAAACATTCATTCAGAAAATTTGATGTAAATATTGATTTTGTAAAAGTTTGGAAATTTCTTTGTAATCTCATATTTCCAAGTCTTGTTTTCTTGATGTATATGTTTGTAGCTATTTGGAAAATTTACCTGTATGTAAAGTTTCATGATCCAATTTTGTACCTTTTAAGATATATGCAGTTTGTGTTGTTTTGTCCAACTAGTACTGTATCACATCAATCACACTAATATTTCTGTGAGAAGTGATTCGTCTATCAGGCTAGGCAAAACTCTTCGGGGGGTATTGAAATATTACTGTATCTCATTGCTACCTATCAGAACCCCTCGGAGAGCATTAAAGATAAACACCAGTCCTAATTGTCCAATTGTAAAGTGACCTGTTTCACAATTACATACAAAAAAATATTATTTCAGTATACATATAATTTGAAAACGATGCTTTGCTGATTAACATTGATCTTATGTGAGAAACATAATATAAATGTGAGATTAATACTGTAACTAATCGAAAGAAATAGAGCACATGGTCAGGATGTACCAGTAAACTTATCATTATAAAATTACTACAACAAATTAAATAGAACATATAAATAAAGCACGTTAATTGAATCTCCGATATATGTTAGCACTAAAATTAGGGCACTAGTTGATTTGTTATAAACAAATTTAGAAATGTAATTGTTACCTGTAACATAATTAGTCAGAAAATGTTATATTAACTCGTAACTAAGTTGAAAATAGGTTCACCTTGTTCAGCACTGAGATTGTAAATTTTTAGCAATGTGTATCTCATATTCGGTTTAACTTTTAATTGTGATTTTACATAAAATTGTAATTTTCATTGTAGGTAATTGTTAACAAAAGTATAAATAGAGGTCATGCAGGCACCTAGGGGCACTTGTTTTTTGGCTAGGGTTGCAAGCAAATGTATTGTAGGCTCACTCGTTTTTTGATTGTTGTGAACTCTGTGTCGTTTGATGTCAATTTTGGGTACATGTGATGTAACCGGTACAGTTCAACAGGCTCGGACACCAGAGTCCTGGAAATATATTGGTATTAAAGCTGCACTGTACTTTGGAATTTATTTGGGAGTCTTCCGCAATCCTTTTCATAGGCTGCACAGCGACGACGCATGAATCCAGGAATTTTACAAAACCCCGAAAACTAAACAACTCTCAATGTTGGTAGAATTGACGTGAAAACAACAGTGCATCGACAGGGCATTTCAATCAAAACATTTGCAACGCGGAGGTGGGAAAATCTAAACATCTCAATACCCCCCTCAGAGTTAGTTATAAGTTGGCACAGTGCATAGGCCTTGAAAAACTGAACACAGGTCAATCGAGAAAACAGGAAGAAGTTGTGTGGAAGTATGAAGAAAATAAGAAAAATACACAAACTGAGTAGTCCATGCGCAAGATAGGCAACATCAAGGATAATGTGAGCTCAGGAGCACCGTGGTCCCGTGGTTAGCGTGAGCATCTGCGGAACGAGAGGTCCTTGGTTCAAGTCTTCCCTCAAGTGAAAAGTTTACTTTCTTTATTTTCGCAAAGTTATGATCTGTCCGTTCGTTCACTGACGTCCCTGTTCACTGTAATAAGTTTAGTGTCTGTGTTTTGCGACCACACCGCAAAACCGTGTGATTAGTAGACGAAAGGACATGCCTCTCCAATGGGAACCGAAAACATTTCATTGCAAGGTCATAGGTCAACCGATTCCTCCACAGGAAAACACGTCTGATATATTCTATACAACACTGGTGACAGCATGTGCGTCACTTGACAGGAATATGTTGTCGACCAACCTAACTTGTACACTTGGCGAATGGGTAAAAAGATTCTTCTACCTTGCCCAATTTAGGTTTTCTTGTGGATGTGATAATCACTCCCAAAAAAGTGATGAAAACATAAGAGTTTGTCTCATATACTGCAACAAATGAATGCAACAGTTTCACAGTCGCACAGTTTTCCCTGTGCTCTGTCAAAACATAAGTTATTAACGTTTTCAAATTTTTCTGTGTGTAGACCATCAAATCCTGCATATGTCCAAGCAAATATGAACATGTCCTGGAATTTTGGAGAGCGAAGTTGATTATGTGTGAGTGCCTGAACTTTGATAATTGACACACGATCACACAAACAATGCTGCTCTGTGTACCTGTGCAGCTTTGCAAAATCATAGAATCTTTTCACAAAGTATTTCACTTGCCGAAAACCAAACACATCTAAAGGTTGCACAGGAGGTGTACAACCTGGAGGAATGGTAATCACGTCTACTCCCACTCTAAAATTGTACAATGCCTGATCCTTCTGTCCTGTATAGCTGTCAAGGAGTAAGGTAAAATCTTTGTCTGCGTAAGGAGCAATCACATGTTCATTAAAGTCTTTCACTAGTCTCTTCTCCATTTTTCCTGACGCACTGCAATTCACTATGACATTCGGCATTTGCACAAGTACCCTATTCACCTGTTGCTGAACTTGCGGTCCAAATACAACATTTTTTTCCTGTAAACATAAATAAGATGTAGGTAAAAGAAATCCTGCTTTGTTCAGAGCACATTGTATGCTATAATTATGTGAAGTGGCATGCAGCTCGTCTACAGTACATTCTGTGTCGCCTTCTCCAACTAACGATAACGTGTGGGTTGATTTCATTTCATAGTTAAAACCGGACTGATCTGTGTTGATACACAGGGTTATTACAAATGATTGAAGCGATTTCACAGCTCTACAATAGCTTTATTATTTGAGATATTTTCACAATGCTTTGCACACACATACAAAAACTCAAAAAGTTTTTCTAGGCATTCACAAATGTTCGATATGTGCCCCTTTAGTGATTCGGCAGACATCAAGCCGATAATCAAGTTCCTCCCACACTCGGCGCAGCATGTCCCCATCAATGAGTTCGAAAGCATCGTTGATGCGAGCTCGCAGTTCTGGCACGTTTCTTGGTAGTGGAGGTTTAAACACTGAATCTTTCACATAACCACACAGAAAGAAATTGCATGGGGTTAAGTCGGGAGAGCGTGGAGGCCATGACATGAATTGTTGATCATGATCTCTACCACGACCGATCCATTGGTCTTCCAATCTCCTGTTTAAGAAATGCTTCTGCTTTAGCCTTTTCCGTAAGATTTTCCAAACCGTCGGCTGTGATACGTTTAGCTCCCTGCTTGCTTTATTCGTCGACTTCCGCGGGCTACGCGTGAAACTTGCCCGCATGCGTTCAACCGTTTCTTCGCTCACTGCAGGCCGACCCGTTGATTTCCACTTACAGAGGCATCCAGAAGCTTTAAACTGCGCATACCATCGCCGAATGGAGTTAGCAGTTGGTGGATCTTTGTTGAACTTCGTCCTGAAGTGTCGTTGCACTGTTATGATTGACTGATGTGAGTGCATTTCAAGCACGACATACGCTTTCTCGGCTCCTGTCGCCATTTTGTCTCACTGCGCTCTGGCGGCAGAAACCTGAAGTGCGGCTTCAGCCGAACAAAACTTTACGAGTTTTTCTACGTATCTATAGTGTGTCGTGACCATATGTCAATGGATGGAGCTACAGTGAATTTATGAAATCGCTTCAATCATTTGTAATAACCCTGTATATGCGTCTTCATACTGTTGGAATCTGATGTTAGTTTCTGCAACAAACATCTAGGAACACTCTAAAAGTTCTTCCAGTTTATCCGCGTGGTTCCTGCTTACATATTTCATAATCTTCCTGCTTGTAATTTTGTATTTTCTTTTGAACGTGACAAGCCAATGAGATGAAGCCTTGAAGTCCAGGCCGATTTGTTTAGCGTAATGCAATCCCCAAATCTGTAGGTCTGTACCATGCAGTGCACTTACTTCATTTCTGGCTTTAATAAATTGTCGGTATACATGGTTTTCTAGTTCACTGAACTTCTGTCTTCGGGTTCCACCTCGTTCCAAGACTTCTTTGCAATATTTAATTGTGCTTTTTTCCTCCATCCCTTTAAATTTCTTAAATTTATTTGTTACTTCACTCCATAATCTATATTTCTGTCTTTTAATTGGTTTGGACAGTAACCTGTATTGGAGCATTTCCTTCATGTAACCCAAAGAAATACCTTCAGATTGAAGTCGCAGTATTTCCTCTTCGTGTTCTTTGTATGGATCGTCAACAATCTCATCATCTGGTACATACAGCCCCACAGCAATCAGCAAGGTATCATCATCACCACACATACTGTTTATCAACAAATGTAGGAAACAATCATACAAATGTTCGACAATCGTTCGATCCCTTAAGGAACTTTCCGATTCCTTACAGTTCGGAAAATATTCATTGACCTTGTTATTGAAGTCACGAACTATATTTGCTGGATTCACATTGGCCACAGAATACATCTCACGTATTTAATGCACTCTCGTCCAAAGCAGCGAACAGTCAACTGCCAGCCATGGAGCCTCGTTAGCAGGAATACTCTCTCTTCCGTGCGCTGTAGTCGACTGATGTCGTGTGTTTCGATGTTTGTTTAGGTGTAGCGTCCCCATACTACGGCGCAGTTACTGCGCATCGGACGGATGGACAGACAGATAATAATGGTCTGAAAATAAAAAATTAAACTTTTCACTCGTGGGAAGACTTGAACCAAGGACTTCTCCTTCCACAGCTGCTCATGCTAACCACGGGACCATGGCACTCTTGAGCTCACACTGTCTTTGATGTTGCCTATCTTGCCCATGGACTACTCAGTTTTGTATATTTTGCTTATTTTTTTCATAGTTCCACACAACTTCTTCCTGTTTTCTCGATTGATCTGTGTTCAGTTTTTCAAGGCCTATGCATTGTGCCAACTTATAACTAAATCTGAGGGGGGTGCCATGGGGAGGTTCCCTTGTAAGAAGTGGGGTCCCTCTCCCTATCCCTCACAAACATCAACCACAACAGCACCTTCAACAAACCCCCCCTCATAGCCAGCAAACCTAGCCTATCCACCCTACTCAATCTCCCAATCCTAGCACACACCCCACACAGACCAAATCTCAACTATAACCACAGTCAAATGCCACATATCACCAGTCCCAATTCAGTTCTAAACCTCTCATCCAGATCCCTCTCTCCTTCAGAGACATCTATTCTATCAAAAGGTTTAACCTTTAGCCCCAAGCCTAAATTCAACTACACTGCCCTGGTTAAAGATCTCTTCTCATTCACCCAGAACCTCAACTGGAAATATCACTTCACCACCCAAACACAGCCCCCAAATAACTAGATCCAGTGTTGAACCCTGTCTAGAACAGTTCCGACCGCCTTCTCAAAGGGATCCTCCTCCCCTCCCCCAAAACCATCCCTTTCAGGCATTTCAGGAATTCCTCACATCCAGTGTTAGTCTCCCAGTCCCTCTTAAGGAACATCCTGACAACCCCCAACATCACCCCAGCTGAATCCCGTGCCATTAAGGAGCTGAAAACAAACCGCTCTATTGTCATCCTCCCGACAGATAAAGGCGCCACAACTTTGGTATTTGAGCGTGTGGAGTATCTGCCAGAAGGACTGCACAACTCTCTGACACCTCAACCTACAAATGCGTTACCCAGGATCCCATCCCCTCCATCCAGACTGAGCTGCAGAAAATCCTAAAAATCCAAGGTCCCTCACAAGGCCTCACAACAGCTTCCATAGACCTACTCACTCCACCTGAGCCACATACCCCTACCTTCTACCTATTACCCAAAATCCACAAAGAGAACCATCCTGGCTGTCCCATTGTGGCAGGCTTCAAAGCCCCACCAGAACGTATCTCAGCTCGGGAGACCAACACTTCCAACCTATCACCCGCAGACTCCCATCCTACATCAAAGACACAAACCACTTCCTAGAACGCCTCAAATCCATTCCCACTCCCCTCCCACCTGAAACCTTTCTTGTCACCATAGATGCCACATCCCTTTACACAAACATCCCACATACCTATGGCCTCTCTGCCCTCGAACAATACCTCTCCCAACACCACCCGAAGATCTTCCAAAAACCTCGTTCCTTATCACACTTACCAACTTCATCCTCACCCATAATTACTTCACTTTTGAAGGCCAGAGCTACAAACAAATCAATGGAATGGCCATGGGAACCAGGATGGCTCCGTCCTATGCCAACCTCTTCATGAGCCGCATGGAAGAGGCTTTCCTGAAGATCCAACAGCTGCTTCCCCTGGCCTGGTATAGGTTTATAGATGACACCTTTGTGGTCTGGACTCATGGTGAAGAAACACTCCTTAATTTCCTCCATAACCTCAACTCCTTTTCGAATCTGAATTTCACCCGTTCCTCCCCCAAAACCCAAGCCACCTTCCTGGACGTAGATCTTCATCTTGTTGAAGCTCACATCCACACCTCTGTCCACATCAAACCCACAAACAAACAACAGTACCTTCACTTTGATAGCTGCCATCCATTCCACATCAAACGCTCCCTTCCCTACAGCCTAGGTATTCGTGGCAAACGTATCTGCTCCAGTGACGAATCCCTCAACAATTACACCAATAACCTGACCAGTGCTTTCCTCTCCCGCAACTATCCTGCAGACCTTGTCCACAAACAGATCTCCTGAGCAACACATTCCTCCCCGTCCAACAACAATGTTCCTATCCCCAGACCACAGAGAAGCATCCGCCTTGTCACCCAATATTATCCTGGCCTCGTATACATCAACAAGTTACTCCGCCAGGGATATGACTTTCTCAAGTCAAGCCATGAAATGAGATCATCCCTAGACAATATTCTCCCCACACCACCCAGAGTTGCCTTTCGTCGCCCCCTAACCTCCGTAACATGCTTGTCAAACCCTACAATATTCACAGACCACGTTCTCTACGCAGCGGTTCCTACCCCTGTAACCAACCCCGCTGCAAAACCTGCCCCATGCATCCCCCCACAACCACCTACTCCAGCCTCGTTACTGGTAAAACATACACAATTCAAGGCAGGGCCACATGTGAAACAACACATGTCATTTATCAGCTGACATGCCTGCGCTACACAGCCTTCTACATTGGTATGACGATAACTAAACTGGCTGAGCGCATCAACGGGCACAGGCGAACTGTCCGCTGAGGAGATGTCCAACACCCAGTAGCAGAGCATGCCCTCCAGCATAATTCTAGGGACCTATGGAACCTGCTACACCTTACATGCCATTTGGCTTCTCCCACCCAACACCAGTTCCTCGGAACTGCGGAAATGAAAACTTGCACTCCAACACATCCTTTCATCCTGCCATCCCCCTGGACTCAACCTACGTTAACCAACTCACTCCCATTTACTCTTCAGTCTTCTCCTCTTTCCCTTTCCTCTTTAGCCATTCACACATCTTTTCATCCTACATAGTTGTGTTTATCTTTATACTATATACCTCTTTACTTCTGTATGCATCCTCTTTGGTTTGAAGCTGGCACAGTACTTTGGCTTCCCTCTCACACCCATGCCTCCATCTTTGCTACCCTCCCTGTTTACCTTTCCCCTGTTGCTTCATGTCCTGGGTGGTGAGTAATTGAATCCACTTTCCCTTCTTCCCCTTTTATTCCCCTCTCTCCACCCTTACGAAGGAACAAAGTTCCGAAAGCTAGAATACGTAAATTTTCTGTTCTGCTTTGTGTATCTAGCGGCTGTACTGAGCTGAGGTAAGTACTGGCCAGCCCCTCTATCTCTTTGTTAGTATTTGTTTCACATCTTTATATGAGATTTTCCATTAGTCATATAATAAATTTCAGCAAATTAACAGTCTTGAAACTGAGTATTTTTTTACCTGCCTTATTGTCAGTCATCTGCCTTTGACAAGAATGGAAAATTTCTGCATTCAAATCTCAATGCCATTTACCACACTTCACAGATGGATCGATAATAAATGATACTAAAAAAATGAAATAAATAAATAAATAAAAAAAACTCTCTTCAAGCATGCAGCAGATTATTAGGCTACCTTGATAATGTTCCGCTGAGGAGCCAGTCCTGAGAATGGCTATACTTCTTTGCTTGCCTCTCCAATGGTGGGTTGAGACAAAATGTACAAACGTATTTTTCTGGTACATCTAATTCCACTTGAATACTATTGCAGAAACCATGCTGCCAGCACAGACATATATCACACTGCAACAAATAAAAGTTTATGAATAATAAGTAGTGATTCTGTAAACTGTTTAAGGCTCAAATTAAAGTAAGCTGGTCAAATTAGTGATCTCTCATTGGTAAGTAAGTGACAGAAGCAGTGGTAAGCAATCAATTGGTTACCTGGACCATCAATCCATGCTCCTCTTGGGACCCACAGGAGCAATTTATTATATCTTCACGGACACTTGATTCCTTGCTCTGCTGGGTATCCGACGTAGAGGACATCTGGGATCTTTCATCAAGCCCAGATTCTATAACATAATAATAATAATAATAATAATAATAATAATAATAATAGTTACAGCCCTAACATTACAGCATTAAATGCCAATGTTAGTGAAGAATATCATTACTTTCTCTGCCTGCCATTACAAATTTCTGGTGAATAAACATACATTGAGTTACCCCTGAGTAGTAACGCAATTCAAAAGTAAAAATCAGGAAGTATCTTTCTCTTATGAATGCACTTTGCTAATGACAGAGAGATACAGAATAGAAAGAAGTAAAAGTACAACTGGTAGAAGCAAACCTCAGGGAAAATCAGTTTGGGTTCCAAAGAAATGGAGGAACATGTGAGGCATTACTAACCCTACGACTTATCTAGGAAGGTGGGTTAAAGAAAGGCAAACCTATACTCATAGCTTTAGTATATTTAGAGAAACGTTTTTGACTATGCTGACTGGAATACACTCACTGTAATTCTGAAGGTAGTATGGTAAAATACAGGATGAGAAAGGTTACATACAACTTGTACAGAAACCAGACGACAGTTATAAGAGTCTAACGGCATGAAAGGGAAGCAGTGATTGAGAATGGAACGAGACTTGATTGTAGACTATCCCCATTTGTAAGTCTGGCAGACACAGCAAAGGACTTGGAAGAGCAGTTAAACATAGTGGGTAGTGAGTTGAAAAGAAATTATAAGATGAATATCAACTAAAGTGAAACAAGGGTACTGGTATATAATCGAATTAAACAGGTGATGGTGAAGGAATCAGATTAGGAAATGAGCCGTTAGAGTAGTAGATGAGTTTTACTATTCGAGGAAAAAAAAAAAATGACTGACAATGTCCAAAATGCACAGGATATAAAACACAGGCTGACTAAAGAACAAAAAGCATATCTGAAAAAAGAGGAATTTGTTAACATCTAACATAAATTTAAATGTTAAGAAGCCTTTCCCTAAGATATTTATTTGGAATAGTGTTCATCAACCTTTTTTGCCTTTGGAGCACACCAAAGTATGTTTCAAACTTTCTCGACACCCCTACTTGTATCACTTTCCTAGACGCAAAAAAGGACAAACATAAAGTACATACAAAACCTTTTTACTATTGAGTGACTGAGACACAAATTTATTACATGAGACCCTTGAATATGAACATAAACACAAGGCATGCAATAAAATAAAATTATTCTCTTAAACAGGGACATAAAAATCTCATGAGCCACCTGACATGTATTTGTGATAAATAATTGTGTTGCAACATGCTGGTTGAGAAATACTGATCTGGAGTGTAGTTTTGTACAGAAGTGGAACTTAGACAGTAAGCAGCTCACACAAGAAGAGAGCTTTTGAAGTGTGCTGCTACAGAGTAATGCTAAAGATTAGATGGGTAGATTCAGTAAATGATGAGGCAGTACTGCATGGAATTGGGGAGAAATTTATGACACAACTTGGCTAAAAGAAATGTTACACCACAATCTTTCTAAATCGGCATCCATAACTTGCGACATAGCACACCAGGCCCTGCCACATGCTGCCAGGGCTGGAACACTGTCGATACAGCATGCTACTAGGGCTGGGCTACTCCATTGGACATCTGGATTACACTTTGCTAGGGTTTGCTACTGTACCACTTCCTGGTCTACATGACCAAAAGTGAGGTCCTGTCATAACAGAGCTGGAGCAGGCAGCCATAAATCAATTGGCTGACATGAACCGGCTCCAGGTCATCTTCTGGGGGTCCTAAGTTTGTAGTTCACACTTGGACCCCTCATGCAGTTCCGTCTACTGTGGACTGCTGGCCGGTTGCTGCATTTACGCTTAACAGTTTGACCAGCCTACATTGGAGTTTGCTGCATGTTTGGGATGGACACATCTGACATAGCTCTGTGCCACCAAGGATCTGACTTCACTTCTTTTACAGCTGTCTGTCCAGCCTGGCGTTTCCATGCCAGTGGCTGTCTCCTGCTGCTGCATCCTGAGCCACTCAAGCACTGGCACCCATGAACAACACATACCGTTTGGATGCTGGTTACTATGGCCGTAAGAATTTTACTTAATAAATCCTGTTGTTACTTTCACTGCCTTCATGATTCATCAACAGCTGAGGAACTGTTTTTTTCATACCTGCTACCCTGTCTACTATCCTGCATCGACACTCATCATCTCTTTGGCCTGCCATGAGGTTAATAATGCTCAAGGCCATTTTGACCCCATTAGAGAAGGGATTGGTTGGCAATACACATCCTGCGACACCAAGGAATCACAAATTTACTATTGGAGGGAAGTGTGGGAGTAAAAATTGTAGAGGGAGACCAAGAAATGAATACAGCAAGCAGATTCAAATGGATGTAGGTTGCAGTAGTTATTCGGAGATGAAGAGGTTTTCACAGGATACAGTAGTGTGGAGAGTTGCATCAAACAGTCTTCATACTGAAGACAACAACAATAAGTTCCTTCCTCAAGGAGGAAGGGCAAATCACTCAGAACCCAGGTTGAGAGGAATCTACCTGTTGTGAGGAAGGAACTACTACTACTAAAAGCTATGACAGTTTTGCATACTTTGTGTGTTACTGGCAGTATAAAGGCGTCACTTCCTTAAGGTATGTACACACTTTTCTCAAGTGAATTTTTCTTTTAATTCAATCAATTGAAAATGACACTGATGGAAAAAGTAATTAAACTGTTTGTTATTTAAAAAGTAACTGTTATACCTGTACACACAATTATCCCACTGAGACACATTATGGTCACTGCCTTTGAGGAAAAATGTTTGTTGTTGCCTATGGAACCATGATTGTACTCAGGTGTGCACCTCTTATCCAAATCAAATTGACAGCCACCAATGTCCTGGGGCCCACATGTTGCCAAGGTTGTTTCGAATACATTGCAGAAGTTTTGCTGGAAAGCACTTACACATCCTCCAAAATTCCCGATCTCTACCCATGTGATACCCACATTTTTTGGCGCCCTGACGAAAGACACTGATGGGCACCGATTTGCATTGGACAAAGAAGTGCGTGCCCGGATACAATCATGGTGTCGTAGGCAATTGCAAACATGTATCAATGGAGGATTTGACCATTTTGTCTCAAAGTGAGGTTCATGTATTAACTGTTACGGTGATTACTTTCGAAATAATAAACAGTTTATTTACTAAGAAACTTCCTGGCAGATTAAAACTGTGTGCCCGACCGAGACTCGAACTCGGACCTTTGCCTTTCGCGGGCAAGTGCTCTACCAACTGAGCTACCGAAGCACGACTCACGGCCGGTACTCACAGCTTTACTTCTGCCAGTACCTCATCTCCTACCTTCCAAACTTTACAGAAGCTCTCCTGCGAACCTTGAAGGACTAGCACTCCTGAAAGAAAGGATACTGCGGAGACATGGCTAGGCCACAGCCTGGGGGAGGTTTCCAGAATGAGATTTTCACTCTGCAGCGGAGTGTGCGCTGATATGAAACTTCCTGGCAGATTAAAACTGTGTGCCCGACCGAGACTCGAACTCGGGACCTTTGCCTTTCGCGGGCAAGTGCTCTACCAACTGAGCTACCGAAGCACGACTCACGGCCGGTACTCACAGCTTTACTTCTGCCAGTAGCTCGTCTCCTACCTTCCAAACTTTACAGAAGCTCTCCTGCGAACCTTGCAGGACTAGCACTCCTGAAAGAAAGGATACTGCGGAGACATGGCTAGGCCACAGCCTTTCTTTCAGGAGTGCTAGTCCTGCAAGGTTCGCAGGAGAGCTTCTGTAAAGTTTGGAAGGTAGGAGACGAGGTACTGGCAGAAGTAAAGCTGTGAGTACCGGCCGTGAGTCGTGCTTCGGTAGCTCAGTTGGTAGAGCACTTGCCCGCGAAAGGCAAAGGTCCCGAGTTCGAGTCTCGGTCAGGCACACAGTTTTAATCTGCCAGGAAGTTTCACATCAGCGCACACTCCGCTGCAGAGTGAAAATCTCATTCTGGAAACCTCCCACAGGCTGTGGCTAAGCCATGTCTCCGCAGTATCCTTTCTTTCAGGAGTGCTAGTCCTGCAAGGTTCGCAGGAGAGCTTCTGTAAAGTTTGGAAGGTAGGAGACGAGCTACTGGCAGAAGTAAAGCTGTGAGTACCGGCCGTGAGTCGTGCTTCGGTAACTCAGTTGGTAGAGCACTTGCCTGCGAAAGGCAAAGGTCCCGAGTTCGAGTCTCGGTCGGGCACACAGTTTTAATCTGCCAGGAAGTTTCATATCAGCGCACACTCCGCTGCAGAGTGAAAATCTCATTCTGGAAACCTCCCCCAGGCTGTGGCCTAGCCATGTCTCCGCAGTATCCTTTCTTTCAGGAGTGCTAGTCCTGCAAGGTTCGCAGGAGAGCTTCTGTAAAGTTTGGAAGGTAGGAGACGAGCTACTGGCAGAAGTAAAGCTGTGAGTACCGGCCGTGAGTCGTGCTTCGGTAGCTCAGTTGGTAGAGCACTTGCCCGCGAAAGGCAAAGGTCCCGAGTTCTAGTCTCGGTCGGGCACACAGTTTTAATCTGCCAGGAAGTTTCATATCAGCGCACACTCCGCTGCAGAGTGAAAATCTCATTCTGGAAAGTTTATTTACTTTTTCCAATCTGCCTTGTTTTCATTTGATTGCCACAATATGAGGTGAAAATTAAAAATCTTCCATCACTCACCATTACTGTCCACAGAGGATGTTATTTTCTCGAGATGGACAACCGGGCTTCTCTGGTGTTGTTCAGAAACTGGTTCAGGATTAGGCTCCAAGGAGTCTTCGCTCTCAACAATAATGCTTAGCCTAGTGCGTTCTTCCAGAGAGGTTATCTTTGGATATTTAATGCCTGAAGCACAGAAAAGAAACATATATATTGTTGATGTGAACAGTCCAAACAAATTACATGATAAAGGTTGCAGTTGCCAATAAAACATTTTGTTATGGTGACTGAGTTAATAATATGTTGCATTTTTCAACAGTTCATTTTCTGAGTACATAGTCCTAAACCAAAAATAGTGTTTTGAATAAAATGAAACCTAATTTTTGGCCCTATTTACGATAAAAAGTGATAAACATCTTTTTTTAATTTTTTTTATGGTGTCTTCATCATATTCCTGTCTCAAGTCGGAAATCGGCTACCCAACTTGGAAAAGTGTGCTACTGGATTACTTTATAATGACATAAATAATATTCCACAAAAACTAGGCTAAAAGGCACTTATACCCTGGTGGGACCCACTTAGGCTGACTTTCGAGTGATATATTCTCCTTTTGCATAGTTTCTCCTAAGATGATCTTCCACCTTCTCTGAAAGAGGAAGCTAATAGTCCAGCGATCTATTTTTGTATGCTTTCATCAGCAGTACTGGACACTGTTCCCGGATAACGAAAACTGGTCAATTACTGAACAACCATTACAAAAAAGATTTTGTATTCACAGACATCAGAGGCAGACAGTGTTGTCCAGGTGATTCTTGAATTTAAAAACACACACAAATCCGCTGACTGACACAATGAAAAAAATACCACAGGAATTTGGTGGCTGTAATAATATGATACCACACGTGTTCAAAATATTTACAAAATGAAAATCAAAAATTTAACTGTACGACAATTACAGCAATATTTTTTTATGATAAAGTGTACTACAACCGCAAAACAAACTTTTTCTGCTTCACAGTGAGAGGGCACAATTATGGCTCTCCAAACACGAAAATAATTAACTACTGAGTGAGACAATATGATTATCTTCCCCCTGTACAGTTAATTTGTGTCTTACAAATAGATAAACTGGGAATAACTAAAAGAAATGAACCAGTGAAACATTTTTAGTAGGTTACAGAATTCCCTCCTGAGACGCGGCAAGGTAGGAGTAGGCAAAATGCAACAGGGAATAACAATATTAATGAGCTAATAGTAAACTGCAGGAGCGTCTATAGAAAGGTCCCAGAACTGCTCTCATTATAAACGGTCACAACGCCCATATAGTACTAGGGACAGAAAGTTGGCTGAAACCAGACGTAAACAGTAATGAAATCCTAAACTCAGATTGGAATGTATACCGCAGAGACAGGCTGGACAGTGAAGGGGAGGCGTGTTTATAGTGATAAGAAGTGCAATAGTATCGAAGGAAATTGACGGAGATCCGAAATGTGAAATGATTTGGGTGAAGGTCATGGTTAAAGCAGGCTCAGACATGGTAATTGGATGTCTCTATAGGCCCCCTGGCTCAGCAGCTGTTGTGGCTGAGCACCTGAAGGATAATTTGGAAAATATTTTGAGTAGATTTCCCCACCACGTTATAGTTCTAGGTGGAGATTTTAATTTGCCGGATATAGACTGGGAGACTGAAACGTTCAGAACGGGTGGCAGGGACAAAGAATCCAGTGAAATTTTTTAAAGTGCTTTATCCGAAAACTACCTTGAGCAGTTAAACAGAGAACCAACTCGTGGCGATAACATATTAGACCTTCTGGTGACAAACAGACCCGAACTATTTGAAACAGTTAATGCAGAATAGGGAATCAGCGATCATAAAGCGGTTATGGCATCGATGATTTCAGCCGTAAATAGAAATATTAAAAAAGGTAGGAAGATTTTTCTGTTTAGCAAAAGTGACAAAAAGCAGATTACAGAGTACCTGACGGTTCAACACAAAAGTTTTGTCTCAAGTACAGATAGTGTTGAGGATCAGTGGACAAAGTTCAAAACCATCGTACAATATGCGTTAGATGAGTATGTGCCAAGCAAGATCGTAAGAGATGGAAAAGAGCCACCGTGGTACAACAACCGAGTTAGAAAACTGCTGTGGAAGCAAAGGGAACTTCACAGCAAACACAAACATAGCCAAAGCCTTTCAGACAAACAAAAATTAACGCGAAGCGAAATATAGTGTGAGGAGGGCTATGCGAGAGGCGTTCAATGAAGTCGAAAGTTAAGTTCTATGTACTGACTTGGCAGAAAATCCTAAGAAATTTTGGTCTTATGTCAAAACAGTAGGTGGATCAAAACAAAATGTCCAGACACACTGTGACCAAAATGGTACTGAAACAGAGGATGACAGACTAAAGGCCGAAATACTAAATGTCTTTTTCCAAAGCTGTTTCACAGAGGAAGACTGCACTGTAGTTCCTTCTCTAGATCGTAGTACAGATGACAAAATGGTAGATATCGAAATAGACAACAGAGGGATAGAGAAACAATTAAAATCGCTCAAAAGAGGAAAGGCTGCTGGACCTGATGGGATACCAGTTCGATTTTACACAGAGTACGCGAAGGAACTTGCCCCCCTTCTTGCAGCGGTGTACCGTAGGTCTCTAGAAGAGCGTAGCGTTCCAAAGGATTGGAAAAGGGCACAGGTCATCCCCGTTTTCGAGAAGGGACGTCGAACAGATATGCAGAACTATAGACCTATATCTCTAACGTTGATCAGTTGTAGAATTTTGGAACACGTATTATGTTCGAGTATAATGACTTTTCTGGAGACGAGAAACCTACTCTGTAGGAATCAGCATGGGTTTCGAAAAAGACGGTCGTGTGAAACCCAGCTCGCGCTATTCGTCCACGCGACTCAAGAGGGCCATAGACACGGGTTCACAGGTATATGCCGTGTCTCTTGACTTTTGCAAGGCGTTCGATACAGTTCCCCACAGTCGTTTAATGAACAAAGTAAGAGCATATGGACTATCAGACCAGTTGTGTGATTGGATTGAAGAGTTAATAGATAACAGAATGCAGCATGTCATTCTCAATGGAGAGAAGTCTTCCGAAGTAAGAGTGATTTCAAGTGTGCCGCAGGGGAGTGTCATAGGACCATTGCTATTCACAATATACATAAATGACCTTGTGGATGACATTGGAAGTTCACTGAGGCTTTTTGCAGATGATGCTGTGGTGTATCGAAAGGTTGTAACAATGGAAAATTGTACTTAAATGCAGGAGAATCTGCAGCGAATTGACGCATGGTGCAGGGAATGGCAATTGAATCTCAATGTAGACAAGTGTAATGTGCTGCGAATACATAGAAAGATAGATCCCTTATCATTTAGCTACAAAATAGCAGGTCAGCAACTGGAAGCAGTTAATTCCATAAATTCTCTGGGAGTACGCATTAGGAGTGATTTAAAATGGAATGATCGTATAAAGTTGATCGTCGGTAAAGCAGATGCCAGACTGAGATTCATTGGAAGAATCCTAAGGAAATGCAATCTGAAAACAAAGGAAGAAGGTTACAGTATGCTTGTTTGCCCACTGCTTGAATACTGCTTAGCAGTGTGGGATCCGTACCAGATAGGGTTGATAGAAGAGATAGAGAAGATCCAACGGAGAGCAGCGCGCTTCGTTACAGGATCATTTAGTAATCGCGAAAGCGTTACGGAGATGACAGATAAACTCCAATGGAAGACTCTGTAGGAGAGACGGTCAGTAGCTCGGTACGGGCATTTGTTAAAGTTTCGAGAACATACGTTCACCGAAGAGTCAAGCAGTATATTGCTCCCTCCTACGTATATCTCGCGAAGAGACCATGAGGATAAAATCAGAGAGATTAGAGCCCACACAGAAGCATACCGACAATCCTTCTTTCCACAAACAATACGAGACTGGAACAGAAGGGAGAACCGATAAAGGTACTCAGAGAACCCTCCGCCACACACCGTCAGGTGGCTTGCAGAGTATGGATGTAGATGTAGATAAGGCTACAACATATTTGAATCACTTTGTTTTTGCAGACTATACATTATCCACCAGGACTTTCTACAGCGGATATGTGAATCCTTTACTAAACATACAGCTCTTCTTTGGATCTCCACCATTGCCTCAGTTAATCCTAACTGTCATGGATCCCAGAGTAGAGAGCAACACCCCAGAACTGATGTAAAAAGAGTTTTTTAGGTAACCTCTTTCACTAGTTAATTACATTTCCTTACAGTTTGGCTCATGCCTTCTGACATCTGCGTCTCCTACAACTAGTTTTATGGGGATGCTCTACTTTGGGTCTCTCTCTCAATGTTTACTCCTAGATATCTGACAGACAATCATTATTGTTTCTGCTGATTGATTGAAAATCGTGTCATTGAATAATCAAGGCTCTTTCTGTCTATTTATCTGAAATATGTTACTTTCATTTACACAGAGGGCCCAGTGCTATAATGCCCTGCACAAAGTGTTGACCCTCTTGAGGTCTTCTAGTATTTTGCTACATATTTTGTGGTGTTGCAGCTTTCATCCACAATCAGCCTTCTACAGCTACCAAAATCCTCCACATCGTTATAAGAAGTGTGATAAAAAAGTAATCCGAATTTTTTAATTTTGCCATATTTATACACCTTATTTTCACATTTTTCTTTTTTTAAATTTTGTTGGTTCACATGTCCCTGATGTATGTTTGCATTTACAGTTGTTTTCAATATTTAGTTTACTGCTGACAGTTGAAAAGGTTATACATATTTGAGTGCACCGCTTTAAGTTTTGCTTGGAAAATGGAATAAAGTGTAACACCGCATTTGAAATGCTGACTGTAGCTTTTGGTAAATCTACCCTGAGTAAGAGAAGGGTCTATGAGTGGTATCGACATTTTAAAAAGAGCCAAGAAGATGCTGAAGATGACAACTGTCCTGGATGATGTAGCACATCAATTACTGACAACAATCTGGAACAAATGAACGAAATGGTTCTGGAAAATCACCCAATTATCATCAGAGAGGTTGCTGGTGACATTGGCATATCCTTTAGCTTGTGCTAAGCAATTATTTTGGGCATGAAAATCGCAGCTGCAAAGTGTGTTCTGAAATTGTTGAAGTTAGACAAAAAATGAAGTCGAGTACACATCGCTCAGGAACTACTGAATGAAGCTGACAACAATCCATAACTTCTACAGAAAGTTATAACAGGTGATGAAACACGCATATATGGATATGACGTTGAAGCCAAGTCTCAACTGCCCCAATGGAAACTGCCTGAAGAGCCAAGACAAAACAAAATTTGACAAGTTCAACCACATTGAAAGTTATCTTCACTGTTTTCTTTGATTACAATGGGATAATGGATCATAAGTTCCTGCCTTATAGTCGTATGGTCAATAAGGAATACTACTTCGAAGTTATGTGCTGTTTGCTTGAAGTAATATGCAGAAAATGACCGGAACTGTGGCAAAACCGCTTGTGGAAATTGCATCACAATAATGTTCCCACTCACACCTCAATGCTTGTTCACAATTTTTTTTTTTTGGGGGGGGGGGGGGGGGGGGGGGAGGGGAACCCACGTTATTTTGCCTCAGCCGCCGTATTTGCTGGACATGGCCCACTGTGATTTCCTTCTATTCCTGAGGCTGAAGAGAACTCTGAAAGGATGTTGCTTTGTCACCACTGATGAGATAAAAACACAATCACTTAGGTTAGTGGTGTTTCACGTCCCGTCGACAACGAGGTCATTAGAGACGGAGCGCAAGCTCGGGTTAGGGAAGGATGGGGAAGGAAATCGGCCATGCCCTTTCAAAGGAACCATCCTGGCATTTGCCTGAAACGATTTAGGGAAATCACGCAAAACCTAAATCAGGATGGCTGGAGACGGGATTGAACAACACAATCACTGAAGGAGCTGAACACCACGAGAAAAAGTGTTCTGGAAGGGCTTCCAAGGTTGAAAAAAGAGCTGGAACGATTACTTTGAAGGTGACAAAGTTGCCGTTGAATAAATAAATAAAGATTCTTTAAGGAAAACAAAAATACCAATTACTTTCTGATCACACCCCGTAGGCATGTCCTGAACAGTGGCAATCTTGCAATACTTCCACAGGGACACTCAATATTGCTTTAACATTTGAGGAATTTGCTCCTTTTATAACATCATCTTGAGATGTATCAGTATGGAAGTCCTAAACCCCTTCACAAAACTGGAGCAATATTCCAAAAGCTTTTATTTTCTTTACTAAACAATAGTGTGGAACTTTGTCTGCTGCATTCAGAGCATCCAGGAAAATGGCACTGACTTTGATGCCATTCTCTGGTACCTTCTGCAACTAAATAACGGAAGGGCTCAAGGCAACAACTCACCGTGCAGCTGAAGCATCATGTGGTCAGTAGGCACATAAAAAAGACTGAGAATGTTGCTAAGCTTTTGGATTATGCTCTTCCTCAGAGGTAACTAGTACAAAATAAAGAGAGCTTCACTCCAAGTTTAAACGCAGCCAAAACCTCTCAGACAAACAGAAGCTAAACAATGTCAAAGTTAGCGTAAGGAGGGCTATGTGTGAAGCATTCAGTGAATTCGAAAGTAAAATTCTATGTACAGACTTGACAGAAAATCCTAGGAAGTTCTGGTCTTACGTTAAATCAGTAAGTGGCTCGAAACAGCATATCCAGACACTCCGGGATGATGATGGCATTGAAACAGAGGATGACACGCGTAAAACTGAAATACTAAACACCTTTTCCCAAAGCTGTTTCACAGAGGAAGACCGCACTGCAGTTCCTTCTCTAAATCCTCGCACAAACGAAAAAATGGCTGACATTGAAATAAGTGTCCAAGGAATAGAAAAGCAACTGGAATCACTCAACAGAGGAAAGTCCACTGGACCTGACGGGATACCAATTCGATTCTACACAGAGTACGCGAAAGAACTTGCCCCTCTTCTAACAGCCGTGTACCGCAAGTCTCTAGAGGAACGGAAGGTTCCAAATGATTGGAAAAGAGCACAGGTAGTCCCAGTCTTCAAGAAGGGTCGTCGAGCAGATGCGCAAAACTATAGACCTATATCTCTGACGTCGATCTCTTGTAGAATTTTAGAACATGTTTTTTGCTCGAGTATCATCTCGTTTTTGGAAACCCAGAATCTACTATGTAGGAATCAACATGGATTCCGGAAACAGCGATCGTGTGAGACCCAACTCGCTTTATTTGTTCATGACACCCAGAAAATATTAGATACAGGCTCCCAGGTAGATGCTATTTTTCTTGACTTCCGGAAGGCGTTCGATACAGTTCCGCACTGTCACCTGATAAACAAAGTAAGAGCCTACGGAATATCAGACCAGCTGTGTGGCTGGATTGAAGAGTTTTTAGCAAACAGAACACAGCATGTTGTTATCAATGGAGAGACGTCTACAGACGTTAAAGTAACCTCTGGCGTGCCACAGGGGAGTGTTATGGGACCATTGCTTTTCACAATATATATAAATGACCTAGTAGATAGTGTCGGAAGTTCCATGTGGCTTTTCACGGATGATGCTGTAGTATACAGAGAAGTTGCAGCATTAGAAAATTGTAGCGAAATGCAGGAAGATCTGCAGCGTATAGGCACTTGGTGCAGGGAGTGGCAACTGACCCTTAACATAGACAAATGTAATGTATTGCGAATACATAGAAAGAAGGATCCTTTATTGTATGATTATATGATAGCGGAACAAACACTGGTAGCAGTTACTTCTGTAAAATATCTGGTAGTATGCGTGCGGAACAATTTGAAGTGGAATGATCATATAAAATTAATTGTTGGTAAGGCGGGTACCAGGTTGAGATTCATTGGGAGAGTGCATAGAAAATGTAGTCCATCAACAAAAGAGGTGGCTTACAAAACACTCGTTCGACCTATACTTGAGTATTGCTCATCAGTGTGGGATCCGTACCAGATCGGGTTGACGGAGGAGATAGAGAAGATCCAAAGAAGAGCGGCGCGTTTCGTCACAGGGTTATTTGGTAACCGTGATAGCGTTACGGAGGTGTTTAACAAACTCAAGTGGCAGACTCTGCAAGAGAGGCGCTCTGCATCGTGGTGTAGCTTGCTCGCCATGTTTCGAGAGGGTGCGTTTCTGGATGAGGTATCGAATATATTGCTTCGCCCTACTTATACCTCCCGAGGAGATCACGAATGTAAAATTAGAGACATTAGAGCGCGCACGGAGGCTTTCAGACAGTCGCTCTTCCCGCGAACCATACGCGACTGGAACAGGAAAGGGAGGTAATGACAGTGGTACGTAAAGTGCCCTCCACCACACACCGTTGGGTGGCTTGCGGAGTATAAATGTAGATGTAGATGTAAAATACATTCACACCTGCACATAGCCTTCTTTATGTGCATATCAATCATTAAATAGAGAGTTATTACTTTTACTCCCTCCATTATTTATATTCCACCAAGCACTTAAGAACCATACTTATATCACCTTTTGGATCTCATGGATGGATAGAGGAAGCCAAGTTGCACTACATTGCTGTTTGTGGTATTCATGTTGATTTGTATGGAAGGAAACTCTCCAAAAAGGTAATAATATCCAAAAATATCAGGCGTTCCATATTTCTACAACAGACTGATGTCAGTGATACGGGCCTATAGTTATGCCTATGTCTGCAGTGAACCTCCTTTTAAATACAAATGACCTGCACCTTTTTCCATTTATATGGAACATCGTGTTACTCCTGTGACTTATTATAAACTGCTGGGAGCAAGTTTTTTCACATAACTGACAAAGAACTGTATATGTATCCCCTCAGATCAAGTTCATTTTTCTTTGTACGGCATTTTTAGTTTTTTCTATTCTGCAATCACTAATCTCAATATCTCTCATTTCAGCATTTGTGCAATGATTCAACCACGGCAGATCTTTCCCATCTCTTAAAAACTGCTTGCTACCTTCATGTTCAGAATACTGTCCAAAACTTCTTTAACTTTATCAACTGATACTCTATATTCTCATTCCCAGAGATAAATGTTTAATGTTTAGATTTTTCCATTATAGCTGGAGGCTAGGCTGTTGTTACATAATTATTGCAATATTAACCTTGGGCTCAATCACATATAATTAGTGATAAATCACAACATACAACTGAGGGGCCGAGTATAAGTGCTTGCTGAGGCAAACTGAGTAAATGATTGACAAAGTTAAACTGATATCTATAAATTATGTGAGTAACTATGGAAACATCAGATACTTTTTCCTAATAGTCAGTTGGTCTGTGTTGAGTTGTAGGTATGATTAGAGATTGTAGTGCCCCCGTGTTATTTTTATACTATATTAAAAATACTTATAATCCTTGCCTCTTAAAACTTTTTAGAGTGAAACAGGTACAAATGTGAAAACATTTTATTTACCGTGCTGTATTTTTAAAATTATTATTATTTATATTTTGTACAACACACATGATATACAAGTACAATTAATGTTCACTATAAAACAAGAATATGTGAATAATTAAAGCAAAATTACTACACCAAGCTGAAGAACACCAGGTAAATAGCAAATGAAATCAAAAACCAGAAGGAAAATATATTGGTGTGAATCCAGCACATAGATGAGATCATTGAGAGTCACTTTCGATTATCCTCTAACAGTCAATGTCAATAGAATCATAATCATTTCCTTCTATGTTATCTCTTGAGGAATGTCCTTCCTGGATAACACTTGTAACGCTGTCCCACTGTGTTGTGTAGTTTCCAGTCTTCCTTATCCCTTTATTTGACAACATCCTCTTCTATGTCCAGTCGCTATTCTCACAGGTAACTGCTGCCTGGAAATGGGATATAATGTCATAGAACTCATGGTAATGTGGAGGGATGTAGTTCTTCATTTCGTAATGATTTTTCCATTTCTCACATTTTATTTCAAACTAATTTTGACGCAAAGGCTGCAGAAAAGGTAATGATCGTGGGACCTGTATTGGGCCTCGAAAAGTCGCCTTCTATAAACACAAGATTATAATTTAGTAAATACTTGAACTGCACTGTTTGAGGATTTTCATTGCTGATTCAGGTCCACTTGGTATTCCTCTGCTGTGTTTTGTTTCCTTCTGCATCTTTAGCAACTTAATCATTTGCTATAGTGTCCATGGCTTTAATTGAAAGAAAGTTTTTTGTTTCCAGTTCCACTACAAAAAACTTTTGGCTGACTTACCTACTTTCATCCTGTCTTGGGGAACAAATATATGTTTCAAGTGTGTGTTTGCATTTTCAGAGAGACCAGAATCTTTATCACTTTCCATATATGCACGACCAGGTGTCAATAAGCTGATTTTGCGGTATTTCAAAATATGGCTTATTTATAAAAGCATTAATTATTACTGTAAGTACTTTTAAAAGCATGCTCATGATGCTATTGCAGTACTTTCAAAAAATGAACACCTGAACCTTCATTAAAGATAGCAGCAATTCTCCTTCTGTTCATCATTTACCTTGTACTAGTTGTATTCTAAATGCAGTTGAGGCATTGGTTTCGAGCTTAAACTTTATCATCACAGTGAGCAGAAAATCACTTTTAGTCCTTTTACTCAGAAGAGATCCATGCTTTAGCATACCAAATGTGCATTTAGCTCATTTATTTGTGAAATGTCACTTTTATCACTTGCACACTCTGCCCCTAAATTTATCACTAATTATATGTGATTGAGCCAAAGTTTGATATTCGACTAAATGTTTGATGGTTGATATCTCAGATAATGTTGACTTGTTGCCCGTCATGCTTGTTAAGCATTAATATTTCCTACATTTCTTAACAGAGTCACTGATTCCCTCTCCTCTTATTTGAATAATAAAGTTTGGGTCTGTTAGTTTCTATCAGATCTAAGGTATTACCAACATGAGCCAGTTCTCTAACAGCTTGAGATAATTTTTAGAACAACCTCACATGAATCGCTGGTACAAGTTTTAAATACATGAGTCTCCCTGTCTACAGCTGTCAAGTTAAAATTTTCCTCCTATTACAATACCACAGTAAGGAAATTTATGTGAAAGATTCTCAAATTTTTCTCTGAAACTGTCTGCCACAACTCCCGGGACAGCTGACCTATTAAAGCAAAAAATTGCTGTTTTTGTCCAACTTAGATGGTTACCTTCACATTAAGTTACTTTGCATTCAGAATGTGTTGTAACTTTGCTAGATATTATGAAAGTCTTTAAACAATAATACAATGGCCGCACTGGCATTCAGAATGTCCGTGTGCTATGCATTCCAATTAGAATCTAAGATTTTGCTGATATTCACTTTTGGTTTCAATCATATTTCTTTTCCTGGTATAATGGTGGTATCTTTTCAGTTGATTAGCAAGACTAATTTTGGGACCTTACAATGGGCAATACCACAGGACATTTAACAGCTGGCTTACAATATTCTCTAGTTGCATAATAATAATAATATTAATAATAACAAAAACTGTGTAAAAAATTGGTTAGACTTAGTTTCTGTGTGTGTTGAATTTTATGAGAACACCTTCCGATTTCATCACATAGTCCCATACAGAATGGAAGTTTATATTGAAATTTCACTTTATTTCCCACTTGCAGAACCCCTTTGCATTTCTACTGTCCTGTAATGAAAGAGAACAGCACATAGATGCATTTGCATAGTTGGAGTTCACCAAAAAGGACTGTCTCATAAAATGAATATGGATCATCTTAACAGAATGCTACACCTGCATGAAAAAAGTTAGGTGTAGAATGTTGTACATATTACTAATAAAAACAGTAATTTGTGTACCTCTCAGTGAAGTACGATTCATTGTAATTCTTGGTCAGACACAGTACGAAGATAATAGCTAGCAAAAATAGCACCAGCTCACAGGAACACTACAGTGCCACATGTTGTTAAAATATATTGAGGCAATACATTTTCTTGTAATTAAAAACAAAATCCCATACTTCTGTGTGAATTTAATTGAAACTGCATCACATTACTGATTTTTTTTGTAATTACTGGTTCTATACATTTTCTGTTACTTTTGGATCACCAGTAATATTGAAAACAGAGGTTCACTTAGTGCATTAAAATAACTTCATGTGATATATACTATGACACAACATGATACTGTTTCCTGTACACTTGTCATACAAAGAATCTCTCAATAATTAGTATTATACCTGTGGCTTATTTTGAAGCTAAACACGCAAAAGCTCAAAAAATGTTACTGAGAGGGATTCAAACAGCAGAAATAGTAGTGATAGACCACTCACTATATAATGCAGTCAATGGGCAGAAGATAGATGTTCTAGTTCTGGTGCGTGTGTGTGTGTGTGTGTGTGTGTGTGTGTGTGTGTGTGTGTGGGCGCGCATGCACGGTGTGTGGTGGTGGGGTGCGCACGTATGACCAGAACAATGAAAATTCAAAGGTGAGCTACTATGTTCAGCTTTATGTAGGTGTCACCTGCCACCTGCTCAACTAGATGACTGGTCGTCTTCCCTCACACATGTCCCCCCCCCCCCCCCCCCTTCGACCCCAAAGTAATGTACACAATGATCGAGTGAGGGCCCAAACTTGTACTACTTGTACTGATGACCATAACTTCTATAAATAAAACTAGAGTTCCATGTATTTTGTAAAACAACATTACGAAAATGTTGTGCAACATACAGGAAAGTTTCTCAGCATCAGCTTTTATGTTTTCACAGTTGAGAGTCCTTAATATGCAAAACAGTCTAAATAAATTCAAAACAGCCTACATAAATTCAGAGTATGATGAATATAAAATGAATGATTATGCATACATTATTTTCCTTTAACACAAAGTGGTTATATTTAGACTTTCGCTATTTGAGCGAAGTGTACATGGAAAACTATTTACAGTATAAGTACCTAATTTTATAGGAATGATGTTCAGACTGAGAGCTGCAGGATTTGCATTGTTAGTAGTGTTAATGTCATTACTTGCCATTACATATGGGTACTGGTACAGCAATACAGGGTTGCAAGCCAAGCATCAGTGTGCATTACACCAGCCCACAGTCAATGTAGGTCTGGATATGGTGAGGAGGGCTTTACTCTAAAGCTGTTTTATCAAAGCATCAGCAATAGTGCTGCTGCTGTTCGCGAGTACAGATGCATTAAAGGAATATGGGGAGGTCCTCTTTCCACACCAGGGTTGAAGAATATGATTCAGAAGTTCAAATTAACTGGAGTTTTGGGAATTGTTCCTGGGAGAGGTCAACGCGCAACTGCACTAAAAATTGTTGACGAAGTTACTGTTGCAGTGACTAAGAGTACTGGATGCAATGTGCAATCTTCAAGCAGTAGACGAGATATGTCACGACAGCTGAACATTTCACGGTCCACCGTTCAGTAAGTGCTATAAACAATTGTGAAATGATATCTCTAGTGCAATTTCAGTCTGTGGTAGATGCAGGTGGTCATCACATTGCACAACTCTTGTGAGCTGGAATGTAAAAATGGTAGACAATTAACAAATGTTACCCTCTCATGTGGAAATTAAAATGCCTTTCCTCAAATGGCTTATTCGTTATTTCTCTTCAGCATGTCCTTCCAAAATGTATACACAGAGTTTCATTGTCGTACCCCATCACTTGTTTTTCATGGGAGCCCTCTCAAGTAGTGAAAGCTCAATTACAACTACACTGTATGTAACTTCATACATTGCATAACTGGGCAGTCGTTGACAATCTGGTAACTTATATCTACTGGAGAATATCACACTTGGACTAGTGAGTAAGAGAAATGTTTCAGTAGAAAATTTATAATCAGTGGAAAATGTCAATGGTTTGCTGGAAGGGCTCAGGATTTAACACACATTAATTATAAGATGGACATAGCAAAATTTGCATCACAAATACTTAGTCAATGTTAACAGGAAATGAAACTTATGCTCACAATTTTATTTCACTCCAGTATAATGGATTATAAGTAATGTACTGGCTAATAATAACATATCAACTTATCTTTCATGGCTCAAGTAACAATTCTGAAATCATAAATAATAACATAAAAAAATAATCACGCCACTGTTATATACCTAGTTTCCTTTTCTTCGCGTGTGCTAATCTGCAATCCAACAACCTCTTTAGATGTGATGATTTACCATGTGTCTGTTGCACCCTATTTTCTGTTTCACAACCAGTCTGATCATCTGAGTCGTCTCCTGCCTCATTATGTTGCCGCTGCTGCTCCAGCAGCACTTTTTGAACAATTGGCCTGTAATTTTTAAAATCTCTTTAGTTATTATTGTTGTTAAATGAAACAGGCACATTTAATACAGGGTTATTACAAATGATTGAAGCGATTTCACAGCTCTACAATAACTTTATTATTTGAGATATTTTCACAATGCTTTGCACACACATACAAAAACTCAAAAAGTTTTTTTAGGCATTCACAAATGTTCGATAAGTGCCCCTTTAGTGATTCGGCAGACATCAAACCGATAATCAAGTTCCTCCCACACTCGGCGCAGCATGTCCCCATCAGTGAGTTCGAAAGCATCGTTGATGCGAGCTCGCAGTTCTGCCACGTTTCTTGGTAGAGGAGGTTTAAACGCTGAATCTTTCACATAACCCCACAGAAAGAAATCGCATGGGGTTAAGTCGGGAGAGCGTGGAGGCCATGACATCAATTGCTGATCATGGTCTCCACCACGACCGATCCATCGGTTTTCCAGTCTCCTGTTTAAGAAATGCCGAACATCATGATGGAAGTGCGGTGGAGCACCATCCTGTTGAAAGATGAAGTCGGCGCTGTCGGTCTCCAGTTGTGGCATGAGCCAATTTTCCAGCATGTCCAGATACATGTGTCCTGTAAAGTTTTTTTCGCAGAAGAAAAAGGGGCCGTAAACTTTAAACCGTGAGATTGCACAAAACACGTTAACTTTTGGTGAATTGGGAACTTGCTGCACGAATGTGTGAGGATTCTCTACCGCCCAGATTCGCACATTGTGTCCGTTCACTTCACCATTAAGAAAAAATGTTGCTTCATCACTGAAAACAAGTTTCGCACTGAACGCATCCTCTTCCATGAGCTGTTGCAACCGCGCCGAAAATTCAAAGCGTTTGGCTTTGTCATCGGGTGTCAGGGCTTGTAGCAATTGTAAACGATAAGGCTTCTGCTTTAGCCTTTTCCGTAAGATTTTCCAAACCGTCGGCTGTGGTACGTTTAGCTCCCTGCTTGCTTTATTCGTCGACTTCCGCAGGCTTCGCGTGAAACTTGCCCACACGCGTTCAACCGTTTCTTCGCTCACTGCAGGCCGACCCGTTGATTTCCCCTTACAGAGGCATGCAGAAGCTTTAAACTGCGCATACCATCGCCGAATGGAGTTAGCAGTTGGTGGATCTTTGTTGAACTTCGTCCTGAAGTGTCGTTGCACTGTTATGACTGACTGATGTGAGTGCATTTCAAGCACAACATACGCTTTCTCGGCTCCTGTCGCCATTTTGTCTCACTGCGCTCTCGAGCGCTCTGGCGGCAGAAACTGAAGTGCGGCTTCAGCCGAACAAAACTTTATGAGTTTTTCTACGTATCTGTAGTGTGTCGTGACCATATGTCAATGAATGGAGCTACAGTGAATTTATGAAATCGCTTCAATCATTTGTAATAGCCCTGTATATTTATTACATAAACACAGAAATTACACAACCCAAAAAAGAATGTGTTTGATGTGTTTTCATACGACAGGAATGTAACTAAAAAAATTCTTGGTACGTGTAAGTCAATGGCCATGCAGGATGAACATACAACAAACGGAGAGGAAAAACCAGCAGCTTACGGAAGATATTTTTGTTCAGTATTATAGACTGAATGTCTTAAGTTTGCCATCTTAATATTTGCACTGAAAATTTAATCTGTGTTTCATTTCAATGTACAAACAGCTGCTACAAGCAGCAGCACTACATATGTACTCTTGAGAAAAGCCGACAACAGATGACTATGTTCATGTTTAGTGTAAATAAAGATAATTAATTCTTAGAAAATTACATATGTCACCATAGTTTAAGATCACAGTCAATACAAACCATTTATTATGGTTGTACATTTGTGCAAATCTGCTAATATATTTCTAATTTAGCAGACCATTATCTAAAAACTGCACTACTGACTGTAATGTGCACTTATCTGCCATCTCACAAGTGAAAAAATGTAGGAGAAATCTGCTGAAGTAAGATGCACAAGAGTTTAACACTCAGTCAACAACAACATGGTTACAGATTGAGCACAAACTCAAGGGTGAGGTGGAGTGAGTGGATGGAGGAACAGAAAAGTATTAGGCAACCAGTCAGCATTTTCAAAAGAATCATCATATAAATCAGCTGAGGTAAGCTTTAACCATTTTTTTTCAAAAAATACATTTTCAGTGATATTGTGTTCCCAGTACACTCTTGTGCATCTTTAGATCTGATCCATATGCCAAACCTTGGAGAAAGTCTTTCTAACATGTGTTAATACATGGAACTCGTCTTTGTGCTGTGCCATGCATCCCTCTGGAGTACCAAAATTTAAAAGATGTGAGAAGTGGTTTTTCTTGACTACTGTTCAACTAGTTAAAAACCTACTGCTGTATTTCTGTACTTGAATTAGCACAAATGAATCATAGTGCCTCAGTATTAATGGCACTTGGAACAAAAACTTGCTTCATTGTTTTGTCAAAAACTTACATTTTTGAGACCATGGTTGTGTACGAAAAACAAGTCTATTCTTGCTAAGAAGAAAACAGCTGTCAGTCACTGTTAATAATACTATATACTTAAAAAAAACCTTTACCAGTTTTGAACACGTAGGTTCATCTTCTGATGGCTGTTCATGTTTTTATTACATTTATTGTTGTTTAAATTAGTTGTTGCCCGTTTTACTTCAACAACTAATGTAAACAACAACACATGTAGTATAAATAAGCACTGCTGTCTGAAGATGAATCTGTTTGTTCAACACCAATAATTGGGATATTCGTATAAATAAATAGTGTTATTAACAGAGGCTTGTTGCTGCTTTCTTCTTTCTAAGAATCAACTTGTAAAACCTTTCTTATTGGCACCTAAAACCAGTCAGCTTCCTGGTACAGCACTTTGGATGTTCTTAATAGAGTATTTATTTTCTCATTTGTCACATTATTTTTTGCGGTGATGCAGCGAGCTTTATAATTCTGTGGTATCAAAATACCTCATTTTTATTCGTTTATCATAGTCCACTTTCTTGATTACAATATTGGACCATTACATATAGAATGACATGTTTGTGAATTTTCATGATAATCTACTTATTTTTGTATATCTTTTTTTCTGTTTTGAACAGAATAATGTTGTATGACACACCACAACACCAAGATAAGCAACACAGTAAAAACAAGACAATGAGTATCATGGTTTCTGGTACCAGCTAATGAACCATGTGGTTTATGCTAAATTATAGAGGAAAAAGAAATGAAGAACACTGTATTTTTATGTCAACCCAAGAAACAAGTGTTAAGATATTTTTTCCCAGCTATGTGAACAGGTCATAAACCAGACACAGGATTTTTTGAAATGGGGGAGGAGTACTGCACTACAGCCTAAACCGGTGAAATGAACTGCCATACATCGATTCAGCAGTATGATGTCACTCAGGGAGGAGCACTCAACAACCAGATTACCAGGCTCTATGGAGAAAGAGAGTGTATTCAGGACGCAAGAATACTCATTCAGAATTCTGAAAATGCCAGTCCACATTTCGGAAAGATATAGTTGTGGTACATTACAGCTGTGACAGGGTGTCTGAAAGAGAGATCCATACAGGAAAACGGGTGAATCAAGTGATCATCGCTCAATGCCTGGGTGCATCAGCCTGTTATGATTTCCAAACTGTAGTGCTGCCATCTGAGAAACACTGGAAGAAGAATGCTGGCAGTTCAAGATGAAACAGCCAGCTGCCACTGGCTGACTTGAATGCAATTAGCTGCAGGCCTCTGCCTGAGCTAATGTCTGTATGCGATCAACTTGATGCCTTCACACAGAAGTGTCACTACTGGGTGACTTCCTCCTGCTGAAGGCCATCTCCCCAGTGAGCAGTGAGTTCAAGCCTGGCCAACTGGCTGCCCTGCTACACTGCTGCTGTCCACTGACCCATTCCGGCTAACATAGTTGCTGCCCAATGCCCAGAGTGGGCACAATCCATCATCTGCAGTCACGCCACAAACCGCAGTTTAACACCACCTGTTCTGGTGTGTTGTTTACTACTGCTACAGAAGTGGCCAAGAAGCCACAGTGCCTGTGTCATCTGTCATCAACGATGTGCCACCCTGTGTCAGCCCTCTCTTGTTGTGGTGACTCTTGCGTGCACTGCCACTAGCATGTGCTGCTTTTCTGTTGGTCAACTGCCAACACTGGCACGCTTCAGCAAACATGGCCAGCTACGTCTCAGAGGCCATCAACCTCCTTCCCATATACGGCTCCGTCATTGTAATCGTCATAAGTAAAAGACTTTCTTGACAAGGGATATTTTCCTGATGGTTTACCATTCAATTCCAACCACATCCAACACCAGGATTGCACCTACGTCCATGCAGGGTAACAGCACTCCCATTCTGGCTATCCAGCAGCCCAATCCACCCACCACCATATGGGTCATGTCCCAAACTCTATATTTTGAATGATTTGGAAGCTGGTGCTCATACTCCATACAGATGGAGTACTGTTGCAAATGGCCAAAAAGAACTTAGAACTTAGTGCACGAGGCAAAAAAGTATGGAATGTACCATGAGGAATTAAATAAAGCCTGTACATTTAAGCACCTGAAAACTGGGCTTTTATACATTATCTGAAGTAAAACAGCACCAGGTTCTTTCGGGAGCAGTTCAGTGGAGTACCTCAAAGGTGAAACGAATTCAGTGGAGACTTTTCTAGACAGGATCATGAAAATAAGTGCTCAAACTTATCAGCTGCCAGAAAGTGAGGAGACACACAGAGTTACAGCGCAAGAGGCCGAACATGGAGCATTAGATGCTTTGTTTAAGAGTGTTTCCACCCAACTCGTCTACGAGAGTACAGATGGAAAACACAAAGGATCTGTTCACCGCCATGAGGGTAACTATGCAGCTAGAGGAAGTAGATACAGTGGCACAAATGCAGGGCACGTAAGATATTTTTTCTATGCATGTAAAATGTTATAGATGTGTGCACATGGGCCACATTCGAAAGTAGTGTTGCCAGCCAAAATTTCATGAATGCAAGGTAGTGGGACACTGCGTGCAGGATTAAGCAGTAAGAGAGAAAATGGGAAGGGCTGTATGAAATGGTCATTTAATACCAATGGGGACTCCAAATCCTCCTGGTGGGTTCCCAATCCTCCCCCTCGGAGTTCCAGCAATCTTGCTGCTCCAGGCAGAGTTTGACAAGCACCAAGACAAGCAATAGTAACTTTCTCCATGTGGGGGCGGACATTATCTTGCTGAATGTAAGGCCAGGATGCTTGCCATGAAGGGCAACATAATGGGGTGTAGAATACCATCGGCATAATGCTGTGCTCTAAGGAGCCCAGCTATAAAAAGAAATGGCACCCCAGACCATCATTCCTGGTTGTCGGGCCATCTGGTGGGTGACAAATCAGACTGATATCCCACCACTGTCCAGGGCATTCCAGGACACATCTTCGGCCTAGAATCTCATAGACTGGAGTAGAATTACTCTCACTAATGAGTCCTGCTTTAAATTGGGCTCTGATAGCCAGTAAATAAATGTCTGGAGATACCTGGAGAGTGGTGGGATACCAACCTGCCTGACTGTTGCCTACAATATAGCTATACAAACAGGACTGATGGTCTGGGGTGCCAATTGTTTTCATAGCAGCACCCCTTTGGTTTTCGTCCACAGCAACCTTACGGCACAGCAGTACGCTGATGATATTCTATGCCCCATTTTGTTGCCCTTCATAACAAGCCACACTGCACTTACATTACAGCAAGATAGTGCTCATCCACACATGGCGAGAGTTTCTACTGCTTGTCTTTATGCTTTCTGTCCCACTCAGATAATTCCTTTATGGTGTGTGTTTTCCATGTCTTAGAGTGTCCATTGGTGGCAGCAGGATAGTTCTGCACTCAGCATCAAATGCCAGTTCTCTAAATTTTCTCAATAGCACCCCTAGAGAAGAACATTGCCTTCCCTCCAGGGATTCCTATTTGAATTCACGAAGCATTTCCATAATACTTGCATCTAATCGAACCTACAGTGATAAATCTAGCAGCCGGTTGTTCAATTGCCTCAATGTCTTCCATTAATACTACCTGGTGGGGTCCCAGACATTCGGGTAATACTGAAGAATAGGTTGCACTATTGTGCTACAGGTGGTCTCCTTTACAGATGACACGCGCTTTCCTAAAACAACCTCCATTAACTGAAGTCAACCATTTACCTTTACCATTACAATCCTTACAATTATTTTAATAAACAGATATGGCAGAAATGAATTGTTTCCATTTTTAATAATCCCCAACAAAACAGCTAGTTAAGATCATAATAAATTTCTCTTGTGCAATCCTAGGTGGGGTATGGCCATTTTTTTCTCTTCATACAAATTTACTACTACATGCAGGTACACTAGTATTTCGATATTGGTAATCATAATTCACAAACAAAATCTACAACACATTTTTACCATTTCTGACACTCTACACATCAATATTGAGGAAAGATCTAAAAATATTTTTGGATTACTGTTTCTTAGACACCTTAGCAAAACATGAAGTTCATATTCGATTTTCTTCTCCCAAGATTTCTCTGAATGGTTCCCACTTCTCTTTCTGTTACATTCATGATTTGTGCACCTTCAAGCATACCTTGGGCCAATTTTGCTGCCTTTAAATAATTTTTTTCGAGTGCTTTCTTAACTTTAGCTGACACTTCACAGAAAAGTTCTTCTCGTGCCTCCTTCGATTGTTGGTGTTCCTTATTCTTTTGTTTCCAAGCAGCTGTCTTATAGTCAACTGTTTTCTTCATGTTATTCCTCTTTTTAATTTCCTGTTCAAGATGCCTTTAGCTTTGTTGCTCTTTTCCTTTCACAGTTATCCTTATAATCAGTACAAATTTGCATGTGCTTGTTGTCCATACCTAATGAGCTGTGAGTCAATGGGCACAAAAAGAAAATTGGGGTATTGTCCAAAAGCATTCCTCACAGTCAAAGCTTTGTTTAAAAATCTTTGCATCATTGCTGCCTTGTCTTCTCCTAATGTGTTCTTCAAAATACAATATCTTCTTTCTAAGTCTGCATTTCCACGGGGCAATGTAAGAGAAGCCGTAATAAGTTTCGAAACATTTAGATAGTTTAAATCTATGGATGAGCCTCATTTGACATGTGCTGCTGCCAATAACTGTCAATACTTTCATTATCTAAAGCTGGGTCATATTTTTCAAACTGTAGAACCTTCCACTCATCTACGTAAACTTGCCAGACATCGAATGACATCATTTTTGCAACCTTTAACATATCACAGCAGCTTCTGCTCTTTACTCTTTCTTTGGCGCGTAAAAACCTAAAACTTTTCAGTGGAACACTTGATATGCATGTTTTTTCTATCACGTGTTTACAGGGTGCAATGTAATGTATTTGTGCATTCTTCAGAAACCACAACTTGTCATGTTCCTCCATTTTACTAAAAAGAGTTAATTATGAAGAACTTCCAAGATACTATCAATTTTTCCTCGAAGCAGAAACTTTCAAATCATGAGCCAAAAATGTTTGAAGTAGTTTGCTATTTCCATATGTGACTTGTGAGTCAAAGGTGTTTGGCCTTCAAAACATTGTGTGAACTTATTGAACAGTTCTGCGGATGAAATTATGAAATGAAGTTTCGATTTCACAGAAAGTTTTTAAAAGCATTCAAAATGGTGGTGTAGGATTGGCCTGAGCTGCAGCAGAATTATTTCTTAGATGTATATGCTTAAGAAAGTAATACCGAATACCATCACATTGTTCAAAAATCCTGTTTTCTGAAGATCCTGAAGTAAGCCACCTTGTGGCTGCAGGTCTCAAAAACTTGTGATATGGAATGTTGAACTTTGACTGAATTAATTCAAATTTTTCTCAGCAAACATGACAATCATCAAAATAATGGTAAATATTGACCAGAAATTCAGATGTTTCTTCACCTAAACGCACCGGAGTCTTTACATAAGCATTATGCATTGTACGAATGTCCCAAGTTCTGAATGTTTGTAAGTTGTCTGCCTCAGGTCTCCTGGTCACTAGCATCTAAAAGCCTAAACACTCTTTTACTAACATCAGGTTTGTCTGACCCCAGCATACGGCATTTATTTACGGACAACTTGGTTTCTGAAAGTGCTTCACATAATTTCTGATGTAATGTTTCACCATACGTTTTGTGGATAGAGAAAGTTCTAAGGTGACACACTGTTATGCAACAGTCACACTCTAACCAAACTGTAATGGCTGACTGTAGTTCTTTTTTATATCTTAATATGTAACATGATGAACATGATTCTTCGAAGATATGTTTCTGGACATACAGTGCCAGTCCATCAGTTATTAGGTATCTCCCTTTCTTAGATGAAAGTGAAAAATGTTCAGAAACACTTGGGGACATCATCTTAAAAACGTTACAAATGTCATTTGATGAATACAAAGAGTAATCGGAAATCACTGAACTCATTGTCAAAATTAGTTCAGTGGTCGTGGAATCATCCTTGGTACTCAACATTTCATATTGTTGGTGCATGAACTGAACTCTTAGATTGTGTCTCTTAAAGTTCTAAAAGTAACTAGTGTGGTCCACCTTTAATTTCAAAGTTACACTAATGTTTTGTTGAAACTGAGCGGTTAAACATTTCGACTCAAAAATACAAAGCATGGTCAGAAAGTAAGTGTATTGTGACCATAACAGTCTGCATTTTTTTTTCCTCTCTTTGTGGAATGGCAGCACTGAGTAAGCGAGCGGGACTCCTTGATCAGAGTGAGCATCGCAGGAATGCAGTAGTCTACATCTACATGTACATGGTTACTCTGCAATTCACACTTAAGTGCTTGGCAGAGGGTTCATCGAACCATTTTCATACTACTTCTCTACCATTCCACTCTCGAATGGCATGTGGGAAAAAGGAACACCTAAATCTTTTCATTCAAGTTCTGATTTCTCTTATCTTATTATGATGATCATTCCTCCCTACGAAGGTAGGTGCCCGAGACAGGATTCGGACCTGCAATTGTAGCGGTCGCGCGGTTCTAGACTGATGCGCCTAGAACCGCTCAGCCACAGGCCAGCCCGCAAAGAAAACCGCCGTGGTTTCAGTGACTGCCACCCCAACTCGCGTATCGTATCAGTGACACTCGCACCCCTATTGTGCGATAACATGAAACGAGCTGCCCATCTTTGCACTTTTTCCATGTCCTCCATCAATCCTACCTGGTAAGAATCCCACACCGCGGTGCAATATTCCAGCAGAGGACGGACAAGTGATTTGTAGTTCTTTGGTAGTTTTTAAACTTCAATTCTTCCGTTTCTCCCTCTGATGATGGCGACAGGTTGGATGACTGAAATATTGTGCCTTTTGGACACTGACAACCGGAAGTGCACCTGTGGATTATTTTGTTAATGTTGTGTTGTTTATTGCTTTTGATTTTTTTTTACTTAACAGGAGAGCTAAAACAGCTTAGGTCCAACCCGCCACTGCCCACACCAAAACTAGATTTATTGTGCGGTATCGCTCCCTGTATATCTAGTAAAGCCAACCAGTACCCTTAAATAGTGCAAGGAGTCCCTCTACCAGTTTTTTGTTAGACACAATTTCTTCAGGTCTAGTTGTACCGAAGATTCTGCATCTTTTACTCTCCAATGCCATGCATTCAAAGATTAGGTGTGATGCAGTTTCTTCACCCTCATCACAGATCCTACATTTAGGGTCCTCTTCCATTATACCCATTGTGTGTAGGTGTTTTTTGAAGTTCCCATGGCCAGTCATCAGTCCAGTCATGAGTTTGATCTCTTTCCTGTTCAATTCCAGGATTACAGAGCTTCTTTTAAGAGATGGCTTGGTCATCATTACCTTACCATGTTTTTGTTTATGGACCTTGGTCCAATATCCTACGTGCTGTTTCCTAAGCCAGTTCCGTAGTTCTAATTTGATCATAGCCTTGGTGATTGTCAAGACAGGTTCTGGTCCAATAAATGGAGTTGTTGCCACCATCCTAGGCAATCTATCGGCCTGTTCATTGCCACAGATCCCTGAGTGGCCAGGGACCAACACTAGGTACACCCTATTGCTTCCCCCTAGCTCCACCAGAGCCCTGTGGCAATCTGCAACAATCTTAGATCTTGTTGCAGGAGCTGCCAATGATTTCAGGGCTGCCTGGCTGTCTGAATAGATGTAGATGCTCCGATCATTGTAGCACCTACTCATATTCTCCTCCACACATGCCCTGATTGCAGTAATTTCGGCTTGGAATACAGAGGCCAGTTTCCCTAGAGAGATGCTGCTCTCCAGTCTTGGCTGAACCCCGTACAACCCTGCCCCAACGCCTTGATCTGTTTTTGGCCCATCGGTGAACCAAACAATGTCCCCCGTACGGTGTCAAACTGTTTTCTCCCACTGCTCCCTACTTCCAATTATTAAGTTGTAAGGCTTGTCGAAGCAGTTAGGAGTTATTATATAGTCAGCGGGCATTTCCCCAGCCATACCTATATTTACTTCACTCACTATGTTAGTGTGTGATTCTGGATATCCAAATAAGACCCAGTTTTGGCCAGTTTTAAGTCTGTATGCCACAGCTGCTACCTCCATCTTAACCAAAAGGTGAAGTGGAGGCATGTCCAGCATGGCTTCCATTCCAGCGGTTGGTGTGCTGCTAATTCCGCCCATTATGGCTAAGCAGGCCAATATCTGCACCTTAGCAAGCTCTTTAGCAGTAACCCGCTGTTCTACCTCCTTCCACCACACTACTGTTTGTTGCTTGCTCCTTCTGTTATGAAAAATGTATTCTCTCTTTGCTCGGTTGGAGTGTGAAAGTATACTCTTAAACTGAAAAGCACCCGAAACTCACATGAAGAGAAGTGGCCTATGATCTACCATCAGAATATGAACAATGCATAGGTACATGGCCTACAATGCAAAACTGAAGTCAGAGCATAGTGAAACCGCATCAGTGACTTTCCCCTTAAAAAAAAAAAAAAAAAAAAAAAAAAAAAAATCTCGCATAACGTTTTGCCAGGGATTACTCCTATTTCCTTTCTTGAATATTGGTGTGACCTGTGTTACTTTTTTTGTCTTTAGGAACAGACCTGTCGTCAAGTGAGTGGTTGTATATGACTGCTAAGAAAGGTGCTATTGTGTTTGCATACTCTGAAAGGAACCTGATTGGTATACCATCTGTACTGGAAGACTTGCCTTTCTTATGTGATTCGAGTTGTTTCGCAACACCTAAGATATCTACTTTTATGTCACTCATGCTAACAGCTGTTCTGGTTTCAAAATTTGGAATATTTACCTCATCTTCTTTCATGAAGGAATCATGGAAAACTGTACTTAGTAACTCCGCTTTAGTGGCACCATCATTGGTAAAATTTCCATCGCTATCATGCAGTGACAGTATTAACTGTTTTTCGCCACTGGTGTACTTTACGAACGACCAGAATCTCTTTGGGTTTTCTACCACATTTTGAGACAATATTTCATTGTGGAAACTATTACAAGCATCTCGCACTGACATCCACACTAAATTTCGAGCTTCCGTGAAACTCTGCCAGAATTGGGGATTCTGCATTCTTTTGAATTTGGCATGCTTTTTTTTGTTGCTTCTGCAACAGTGTTCTGACGTGTTTTGTGTACCATGGTGGATCAATCCCGTCTCTTATTAACTTAAGCAGTATTAATCTATCTATTGCTGTCGATACTGTATCTTTGAATTTGAGCCATATCTGGTCTACACTTACATAATTAGCTTGGAAGGAATGGAGACTCTCTCTTAGGAAGGCATCAAGTGAATTTTTATCTGTTGTTTTAAATATATATATTTTGCGTTTATTTTTAGTGGTTTTGGTTGATAAGGCTTTGAGCCTCACTACAATGACCTAGTGTTCACTAATCCCTGTATCCATCATGGCACTCTCTATTAGGTCATGATTATTTGTGGTTAAGAGGTCATGTGTGTTTTCACAACCATTTACAATTTGTGTGGGCTCACGTACTTTATGTTCAAAGTAATTCTCAGAGAAAGCATTTAGTACAATTTCGGAAGATGTTTTCTGTCTACCACTGGGTTTGAACACGTATTTTCACCAACAATTTGAGGGTAGATTGAAGTCTCCACCAATTATAACTGTATGAGTGGGGTACTTATTTGTAATGAGATTCAAGTTTTCTTTGAACCATTCAGCTATTATATCATCTGAGATGGGCGTCGGTAGAAGGAGCCAATTATTATTTTGGTACAGCTGTTGAGTATAACCCCTACACATAGTAATCCGCAGGAACAATCTATTTCAACTTCACTACAAGCTAAACTACTACCAACACACACACACACACACACACACACACACACACACCACCACCACCACCTACTTTATTTAATCTATCCTTTCTGAACACAGCCTGTGTAAAAATTTCGGCAGAATTTATCTCCGGCTTTAGCATTCTGTTCGTATAACAATTTCAGCTTCTGAGCTTTCTATCAGCTCTCGTACTTTTCCAACACAGCTATGACAATTTACAACTACAATACCTAAACTGTTGCTTGGTCAATTCTTGTCGTTTCTTTGCCCTGTACCCTCTGACACTGGAGCCCTTTATGATCTTTCCCAAGACTGTCTAACCTAAACAACCGCCCAGTCCACGCCACACATCCCCTGCTGTCCGTGTAGCCACCTCCTGTGTGTTGTGGACACCTGACCTATTTAGCGGAAGCCAAAACCCCACCACCCTATGACGCAAGTCGAGGAATCTGCAGCCTACACGGTCGCAGAACTGCCTGAGCCTCTGATTCAGACCCTCCACTCGGCTCTGCACCAAAGATCCGGAATCAGTCCTGTCGACCAAGCTGCAGATGGTGATCTCTACCTTCATCTCTCTAGCAAGACTGGCAGTCTTCACCAACTAAGATAGCCGCCGGAAACCAGAGAGAATCTCTTCTGATCCACAGCAACACACATCATTATTGCCGACGTGAGCCACCACCTGCAGTTGGCTGCACCCTGTACCCTTCATGGCATCCGGCAGGACCCTTTCCACATCTTGGATGACTCCCCCCGGTATGCACATGGAGTGCACATTGGCTTTCTTCCCAGCCTTAGCTGCCATATCCTTAAGGGGCTCCATCACCAGCCTAACATTGGAGCTCCCAATAACAAGCAATCCCACCCTCTGCACTTGTCCGGACCTCTCAGGAAGACCGGCCACTGCCACAACAGTCGAGGCTGCCCTTGCTGGCTCAGAAGTACTTTCAGCAGTAGGCAGCACCTCAAACCTGTTACGGAGGCATAAGGGTACAGCCTTGCGGCCAGCACCAACCTTTGCCTTCCGCCCAGGGATTCACGACCCCGCCACGGTTCACCAATCACCGTGAGGCAAATTTCGACCAGCGGGGATGTCCAAATCTACGAGCGCAGTGGCATCAGAGATCCCAGGAGATGCTACAGGTTCCAGAGGTGCCAAAGCACTCGCCTCGGGTGTCTCAATGTCACCGCAGCCCAGGGCAACCGTCTGGAGCCTGTTGAGCACGACCAACACAGCATAAGGCTGTTTATGGACGGTGGCAAATTCCCCCTGAATCTGTACACAACAGGTGCAGTCCCTATCCATACATAACAATTTTTTTTCCTCTTTTTTATCTCACAAGCCATTCAAAACAAACAGATGACTGAAGACTAAGCGAATTTACACTATAAGGGTACTAAAATGCGATGCTACAACTCTTAAATACTTCAATACACATAAATAAATTAAGAATGGGAACTCATGTTGTAGCGTCCAGCTGTGTGAAAGATATTGGAAAGAAATTCCACCAAGTGCGAGCCACGTCCTGCGATCCACTACCTACTTGGGGAAGTAACAACTCCTACAGATATTTTGTCGCATATCTAAACAGTTTACGGTGAAGATGTTATGAACAGAACGAGTGTGTTTAAGTGGTGCAGGGAGTTAAGTGTAGGCAGAACACATGTTCATGACAAACAGAGGAATTGAAGACCTTCCATTTTAACTGATGAGTTAGTGCAAAAAACCGAGGAAACTGTTTGTGAAGACTGCCGATTGACAATGGATGGAATTCCTGTGATGTTTCCACAACCCTCCAGAACTCTCTTATATAAGACACCCACAGAGACGCTGGGATACCAGAAACTATGCACATGATGGGTCCCAAAACAGCTGACAGAGCAACACAAGAAAAATCAGGTCAATAGCACCCTCGAGTTTCTTGAGCAATTTGAATTGGAAGATCAGAATTTTATGAGCTCTACTGGGACTGGAGATGGAACTTGTGTGCCTCCTTACATGCCTGAGACAAAAAGACAGTCATTACAGCAGATTACACCAATTCCCCTTCGGCTAAAAAATTCAAAACCACAATTTTGGGGAAAAAATCATGGTCTCAGTTGTTTGGAACTAAAAAGTCTTCATTTTGGTGAAATTTCTGCCTCAGAGAGAGAGATGATCAATGCACAAAGATATTGTGAGACCCTAAAAAAGCTCAAAAGGAGAATTCAAAACAAACGGAGGGGAATGATGACAAGAGGAGACTGCTTGTTGCATGACAAAGTCTGTCGTTACACAGCCTACACTATCAAAGCATTCTGGACCAATTTCATTAGGAGGTTAGGCCAATAAACCATATGGTTTATGCTAAATTAGAGTACGGAGAAGAAAAAAAAAAAAAACTCTACTTTTATGTCAACCCTTGAAATAGCTGTCAAGATATTTTTTGTCAGATGCCTAGGCTTTACGGTGGAAGAGGGCATAATCAGGATGCAAGAACACTCATACAGAATATTGACTATGCATGAGATGCCAGTCTGCATCTCTGAAAGATGAAGTTGGGACACCTTACAGCTGTGGCAGGGCACCTGAAACTGCTGCCCAGACAGGAAAACCTGGGTGAATAAAGTCATTGTTGCCAGACAGTTATGAATGGGTGCTCCAGGCTGCTACAATTCCCGGGCTGAAGTGCTGCTATTTGAGAAACACTAGCTAGCCTGGGTCACATATAAGCAAACTAGTTTAGACCCTCAGCATGCTCAATAGTATCCAAGAGCGTACAGTATGTCGAGCAACAGAGTCAGCATCAGCCAATAACTATGAAAAGAAGACTGCTTGCAGTTCAAGATCAAGCAGCTGGCTGCCACCATCAACAACTAGCGGCCCAGCTGCACCATCACTGTCCACTGGTCTGTGCTGGCCTACATTGTTGCTGCCTAACACTCGGAACGGGCACACACCATAGTCTTCAGTCATGTCAGAAACTGCAGTTTAACACCCCTGTTTCAGTGTGTTATGCACTGCCGTCATGGCAGCCAAGTAGCCAGGCACTTCTGTTGTCCGTTGCTGCCGATGCACTGTTTTGTGTCAGTGCTCTAGATACACTGACTCTAGCCTGCACTGCCATCAGCATATGTTGCTTTCATGATAGACATCAGTGATGCTGGAATGCTCCAGTGAGTGCAGCCTACTGCATCTCTGAGGCCACCAACCTCCTCCCCAGCTATGACTCTGTGATTGTAATCGTTATGAGTAAAAGGCTTTCTTACCAGGGATGTTTCACCGTCCAGCATACAACTTCTGGTGTCAGTGCATGCGCAAAGACTTGTGTGACAGAGGGCTTCAGTTCAACCCTCGGTCCATCAGTGCTGCAGCTGGCTCTTAGGCAAGCGTTCCTGTCAGGATGTCAGTCGTATGTTGGCGTCCTCACAACTTCGTTGGTCACTGACCGGACAACAGTGCTGCAGCTCCTTGGTAGGGAGTGTGGTGTGACGCTGTGTCAACAGGTTAGGGCAAATAGTATGATTAAGGCAACAAGCCCTTGCACTGGCTCCTGCCTTACACCTTATGTGTTTGGTTAGTGTTTGCAAGTTTGTAACTAGGCTATAAATAAGAAACCAAAACAACATCAATTTGAGCAGATACCCCTGAAGAGCCTTGCCTGATATGGACCAGAGCATGATGCCCTCAATGACAAGGGTTGATTGGAAAGTATGCCTCCACCTTCGTAACTCTTTAACAGCTGGCAGCACTTGTATGTGGCAGGTACTTGTTTGTTCCATAGACTTTACATCTCCAGTTCGAACGGTTATGTTGTTACAGTGTAAAGTATGGAACCCTGCGCAGACGGTCGGTCAATGCGATTTGAGCAACGTGTAGTCATTGAATTCTTGACAGCAGAAGGTGTCACCCCAAAGGAGATTCATCAGGGAATTAAAGCAGTTTATGATGATTGTGTTGATGCGAGTACTGTGCGTCGCTGGCCGAGTAAGTTTAAAGATGTTGAGGCAGGAACATCTGACTTGTGTGAGAGACAGACTTGGACATCCTGTGACAGCAACCACAGAGTTTTACAAGCAAAATGTTGACAGATTGATTCAGGACGATCGCTGCTCACTTTATCACTCAGAGAGAAACTGCAAGCACAACTGTCATTTCACAAGAACATGTGGGTCACATTATTGCTTTGCTTAGCTATCGGAAGATCTGTGTCCGATGGGTACCCCGGTTGCTGACTCCTGAAATGAAAGCTCACGGACTTGAAATTTGCCAGGAACTCCTCTCACTTTACAAGAATGAAGGTGACGCCTTTCTACACTCTGCTTTCATTCTCTGATGAATCTCCTTTGGGAGTGACAGCTTCTGCTGTCAAGAATTCAATGACTGCACGTTGCTTAAATCACATGACCGACCATCTGCACAGGGTTCCATACTTTCCACTGTAAAAACACAATCGTTCAATGCTAAGGTTTCCCATCAACTGCAACTGTAGAGAAGACGCTACGGAACAAGCCAGTACCTGGCACATACCACTGCTGCCAACTGTTGAAGAGTTTCGACGGTGGAGGCATTACTTTTCAACCCTTGTATATAGTTAAAGTTTAAAACCACTATTCTCGATTTCTTTAAATTGAACAATCATAATCATAGTGCTTGAATGAAATGCATCTATGCCCTAGATGCTTGTGTATTTCGGGAGATAACATCACCACTATTGCATACGTGAGATGATCTTGGCATACCTATACATAAAATATTTTGACAACTGACTCCAACTTACCAGAGAACTTGATGTTGCAATGGGCCAAATCTCATAACCTGTCACACTCAGCACTTAAGTTGAATATTTGCACACAAATTGTTACACGATCCCAGGGAAAAGTTGCACCTGGTATAAAGCAAAGTGGCAATACAAAGTATTCCATAGTGATCAACTGAGGTGCATCAGATGACTTTCAGGTTGCAAATACTGACTGTTTCACCTCAACAGCAGCTCACCTCATTACTGAAATACACTGAGATAACGAAAGTCATAAGATACCTCCTAATATCATGCCAGACTTCCTCCTGCCCAATGTATTGCAGCAACTCGGTGTGGCATGGACTCCACAAGTCAATGGGAGTCTGCTGCAGAAATACTGAGCCATGCTGCCTCTATAGCAGTCCATAATTGCAATCCCTTGCAAGATTTTGTGCACAAACTGGCCTCTCAACTGTGTCACATAAATGTTCAACTGGATTCATATCAGGTGATCTGGGTGGCCAAATCATTTGCTTGAATTGTCCAGAACGTTCTTCAAACCAACTGCGAACAATTGTGGCCTGGTGACATAATACATTGTCACCCATAGAAATTCCAACCATGTTTGGAAATATGAGGTGCATCAATGGCCGCAAATTGTCTCAAAGTACCTGGACATAACCATTTCCAGTCAATGATTCATTCAGTTGGACCGGGGGGGGGGACAGTTTATTCCATGCAAACACAGCCCGCACCATTCTGGAGTCACCACCAGCTTGCACAGTGCCTTGTTAACAACTTGGGCCCATGGCACTGTGGGGTCTGAGCCACAATCAAATCTTACAATCAGCTCTTACCAAATTGAAATCAGGACTCATCTGACCAAGCCACAGCTTTCCAGTCATCTAGGGTCCAACTGATATGGTCACAAACCAAGGTGAGGTGCTGCAGCCGATGTTGTGGTTTAAGCAAAGGCACTCGTGTCAGTTGTATGCTGTAGAAACCATTAATGCCAAATTTCACTGAACTGTCTTAATGGATATGTTCATTATACATCCCACATTGTTTCCTGTGGTTATTTCATGTAGTGTTGCTTGTCTGTTAGCACTGACAACTCTATGCAAATGCTGTTGCTCTTAGTCGTTAAGTGAAGGCTGTTGGCCGCTGCATTGTCCATGGTGTGAGGAAATGCCTGAAATTTGGTATCTTCGCATTGTGGATCTCGGAATATACAATTCCCTAATGATTTCCGAAACAGAATATCCCATGCATGTAGCTCCAACTACCATTCCACACAAAGTCTGATAATTCACGTCATGCGGCCACAACCAAGTCAGAAACCAAAACATAACCAAGTCAGAAAACAAATGACAGCTCCTCCAATGCACTGCCCTTTTATACCTTGTGTACATGATACTATCACCATCTGTATATGTGCATATCACTACCCCATGACTTTTGTCACCTCAGTGTACAGCTTACCTTGAAGCTGAGGGTTGTTTGTTTTGAGAATCTTTACTGTGCTCATGGTCCAGGTGATTACATGAAGACCCCTGGTGTGTTAAATGCACACTTCTACCTTGTCCTGTTTAATGGTAGTAACTGAAGTATGGACAAAGTTTATAGTAATTGAGATAGGCAGCATTGAACAGCCTAAGGCAAGTAACCCTAATTATGGCTGAATTTCCTATATCATACAAGGGACAAGTCGCTTACAGACTGCTACAACTGCTGTAAAAGTTACTACAGAATAGAGGTTGAAGAAAAACAATGTGATAAGGAGAGAGTAGGGCAGAGAATGTGGAACTGAGCAAACTATTCCATACAGCCAAAGGTTAGAAATGCACCAATGTGAAATTATGGACACAAAATAGCCAAGCAACAAGCACACAGAATTTTGTGCATTTACACTAAGTTGCCCCAACTACAACCCATTATGTTAAAGAGTTCAGTTACTAATTAAATTACCTGTCGATAATAGTTTCAACTGAACAGTCAAAGCTAGGCAAACAAATTCATATCTAAGGCCGGTTATGTTATGACACAAATTTTCTGTGTTATTTACTGGGTAAAGCTCAACTATTAAATCAACTACACTAGACGTATCACACTGCTATTAATTTAGTAAGATAGTAAGCTGCACTGCAGAACAGCACTGCAGTGAAGCAGTTAACATTTAGTACTGTGAAGTGTAATGTTATTAATTTCTGGATCTAAAGGACACGTGTTTTAATTTTTGATAAATGTACAAAGAGTACGAATCAACTTTTATTCTAAAATGCACAGTGCAGCAATCACAGCACAACACAGCAGAGCTCAGTCTGACAAAACCATACTGTCAGACACACTCAAATAAGTTTGCTTACTGGACAAACTTCTGCACACTTGGTGCCAAATGGCTGTCATTTTATGCCCACTGGTGGTGCATTTCAGATCTACCACTACTAGAAAAGTTTTGCTAGCTTAGACATCCACTAACCGACTCTGACCTCATTATCAGGTTATTGATCTCCATCCAATATATATAAATGTAAGTGGGAAAACTATAAAATTACAGGACAGAATGTCTGGCCATTACGTACCTTTAGGAGATGAAAACTCTTAGCAATGCCAACAGACACATATAAAAGTGCAAGAAACTTGCCCAGCTTTCAGAGCTGTTAGTTCCTTCTTTGGTGAGGGAGGAGAGAAGAACAGATTGGGGAAGCAGAGGGTTCAGGTCCCTTAGACCGCATGATGTGACCTGCCCTTCTCTCCTAATTCACATGCCCTTCATTTCTAATCTTCCCCAACCTATACCTCTTTCTTCACCAAGAAAATAACTATTAGTTACAAAAGCTAGAGTAGTTTCTTGTTCTTTTATATGTGTCCATCAACAGTACCATGAATTTCATCCTCTAAAGTCTTGGCTGACCAATCTCTCTCTTAACTTTAATGAAATATATATTGCGTGTGATGATACTGACATAAATGTTCCACTTTAACCTCTCAACAGGAAAATTTGGTAGAAGCCAACAGCTGTAGAATCAAATTTTTTTATATTGATGTTCAAGAGCAGAAGAATCTCAAAGCCCCAGCCCCAACTGCATTAAACACATGTTAAAATTACTCTTTTTGTCTTGTCTCCCTCCCTGCTTAGCTTGTTCAAATTGAGCAGTATTGATACTGTTTGAGAACTGCAACTTTTGCTGCCAAGAGTTCTGAGAGCGATGGGAGTAGGACATTTGTGGGTGCGTCATATGGAAATGTAGAGGCAGACAATGCTGTTTAGAGCCAGTACATTTACAAGTCATTGGCAGTAGCTATAACAACTTCCGACTTCTGTAGCAGCCAAACAATAAACCGAACAGCATGTAACTCAGTTGCTCATGTTCTTTGCTCATGTTTAGCATTTGACTGACTCTCAGTCTGTCTCGTATGTCACAGATAAAAAGACAGCAAGAGTGCATGACAGTCAGTTTTCAGAACTGAAAATATAATGCTAAAATAGATAAAACAAGCCCATGCTTCAAATATTCCAACTGATGGTACTGTGATTCATGCTTAAGCAATATATTTGGCGCAAAGGTTGTGACACTCAGATTTTAAAGCATCCAATGGTTGGATCAAGGGTTCAAGAACAGACACGATTTAGTACATAAATCTGCCTGAAGTGAGGCTGTAAGCATAAACACTGATACAGTTCAGCATGGAAAAATACACTTCCATCAATGATAGCAAAGGACAGTCGCAATGACGTTTATAATGCAGATGAAACAGGTTTTTTCCTCACTTTCTGCCTGACAAAACTCTGAGTTCCGAGAATAAAAATGTCACAGTGGAAAATTTAGTAATGGGAGGTTGGTTGTTTTTGGGGAAGGAGACCAGACAGCGAGGTCATCAGTCTCATCGGATTTGGGAAGGACGGGGAAGGAAGTCGGCCGTGCCCTTTGAAAGGAACCATCCCGGCATTTGCCTGGAGCGATTTAGGGAAATCACGGAAAATCTAAATCAGGATGGCTGGACGCGGGATTGAACTGTCATTCTCCCGAATGCAAGTCCAGTGTCTAACCACTGCGCCATCTCGCTCGGTTTAGTAATGTGAGGTTAATTGTTTTACTACTTTGTAATAGAAGTGGTACAAAAAAGTTGTTGCCACTAATAATTGGAAAGATGAGGAGTCCACAATGTTTCAAAATTATGTGCACATTTCCATGTAAATATACGTCTAACGTGAACACATGTGTAACAACAACTGTATGTGACCAATTCTTGGATGCCTGGGATGCTAGCCTGGTTGTTAGATATTAGAAAACCATTCTGTTTAATCATGAGTGTGCAACGCATTCCCAAGATACGTCATCCCTTCATAATATAAATGTGCTGTTTCTTCCTCCCAACTGCACAATCTACCTTCAGCCACTTGACCAAGGCATTATAAAATGTCTGAAACAAAAATACAGAAAGATTCCTGTAACATGCTGGCCTGTCTTCATACTACAATGAGAAAGATTACGATCTTGGATGCTAAGCATTTTGTAAGAAGTGCAAGGCATTCTGTGCAAGAACACAGTATCTCGAACAGCTTCAAGATGTCCGGCACTCATCAGATACTTACAGAATACATCATGCCAGATAACAAAGGAACTGCAGCTCAACAATGGCAACAATTAATGGGGCAAGGAGGAAACACTGGCCATTTAACTTCAATGAATATGGTGAAAGTGATGTAGGTGCTGCCATCTGTCAGTCCATGACAATTGATGAAGTTGCAGGAACAGATGGAAGAGAAACAAGAAACAGTGAACATGAGGATGAACCAGAAACTTTGTCAGCTCCTACAACGTCAAGAGGTACTGAAGCAATGGACACAGTTAAGCAGTGAGTTTTGAGATTTGAAGTTGATGAAGAAATGATTAATTAATTACCTACGATGGACAATGCAATATCAAAATTAAGACAAAAGAAACAGTCAGCTATCAAAATGTTTTTCAAAACTTTGAGAAGACAGAACTACACACTGTATCTTATTGCTTTATATTGCGTAATTAGGTGTACAATATACTGATAGTTTGTTGAAATGACAATCCCTACTCAGTTACCAGTAGCGATTCACTAATGGAGAGACACTACGTGAACAATATTTGTTTGTTTTGAGTAGTGTAAGAAAATTTGCAATTTTCGTGTATTTTTATTTTTTATACATCACACTGTGGCAGAACAAGTGTTGTATCATTTGAGAGATACAGAGGCCAGCGAGTGTGCCGGGACTTACACCAGTTCACTGCCACTAGTGCCACGTCATCACAGCATACAAAGTATTGTGTCATAATCTAAGGATGAAATTAAAAATTAAAAGTAGCTTTTCGAAACTTTGTCAACATATTAACGTTTATATATTAACATTTACACCGTTAAATCTCAGAGTGATCAGATGAATATGTTTCCCTAAATACATCATTTTAAATTTAAAAAAAAACAAGTGGCACTAAATAATAAAGATAGAAAGCCAAAAATTGTCCAGAATGTGCATGTGTGTGTCGTAATCAACAGTCACAAGTCTCAAATATTTTGGTTAAAGTCGCCATTTTTTTCAAAAATTGAAGGTACTAAGTATTAGACTCAGAATTATGAAAAGCGGTATGAAGCTTCAGTTTGATGTAAACAAATTAACTATGTGACACCACTAAGCTATCTGTAATAGTTTTCAAGCATTTTACGAAAAACTTAATTTGGAACAAAAAGTCCTTATTTGTAACAGATTAAGTACCATTTCCACTAATGATAGGAAGTTCTAATTACAGCACTTGATTACATCTGTTAAATCAGGGCCGACCAAACGCTCCACAGTGTGCAGACATGCGGAAGTGCTGCACATGTGCGCACCTGTGCGACAGCGACAACTGTTATTAGACATGTGTCCTAAATGAACTGCGGCGGCTCCACTTCCCTGTGGTACAAGCAAGAGCGCAACATATCCAGTCTCGTTTACCCGTGGTGACCGTAACCTTAACAGAGAAGTACTGAGAAATGGCAAGTACTGTGAAAAAGGAAAGGACGGGAGATCTATGTTCTCAGTCGTTTAAAAATGACTGGTAACTGCAATTCTTTCTTGTAGCCGTTGGTGAAAACTCACAGTGTTTGCCGTGCCGCCGAATAATAAGCGTCCAGCGTAAGTTTTCAATTGAAAGACATTACAATACATATCACAAAGGCGGGTTTAGTGTACTCAACAGTGAAGAACGGCAAGCAAAATTAAATGTCCTTCAGAAAATGGATGAGACACATCAACTCGATTTTACTGTACGTCAAAGTAACTGATACTTCTTGAACTCTTAGTTTCTTGTGTTACATTTATGTCTGTTTTACTGTACGCTGTACAATGTACTGCCGGCCGAAGTGGCCGTGCGGTTAAAGGCGCTGCAGTCTGGAACCGCAAGACCGCTACGGTCGCAGGTTTGAATCCTGCCTCGGGCATGGATGTTTGTGATGTCCTTAGGTTAGTTAGGTTTAACTAGTTCTAAGTTCTAGGGGACTAATGACCTCAGCAGTTGAGTCCCATAGTGCTCAGAGCCATTTTTTTTGTACAGTGTACTGTTTTCAATTTTCCAGAATGACAACCACACTAAATCTTCACTGCGAGCAAGTTTTAAAATCGCATTAAGAATTGCACAATCTGGGAAACCCTTTTCCGAAGGGGAGTTTGTGAAAGGGTGTCTGATTGATGCTGCAGAACTTGTGTGTCCCACGAACGTTAGCAGGTTTCAAGAAATCAGTCTATCCAAACAAACAGTGACAAGACGTTCAGTGCTATGGCCGGCGATCTGCACAGGCAGCTAATAAATAAGGCTAAATACTTTGTTGCTTTCTCTGTTGCGCTCGATGAAGCAACAGATCTTACAGTTACAGCCCAGGTTTTGATATACATACGAGGTGTCGATAACGCACTTTGTGTAACAGAGGAGCGACATCTGTGCGTAGAAACATGCACTACATGAACGCTGACGGCTGCAGCGTGCACACTGTGACCCGGAAGTTGCATATGTGCGAGAGCACCGCCCGCGTGCAGAATTTCTGGCCGGCCCTGTGTTACATGGTAAAGATATAACAAGTTTGTAGACCTCAATTTAAATAACAATACAAGGGTCTCTTAAAGACATAGTTCAGAGGTCATGCTCTATGGTCAGTTCCATTCTAAAAATTCTACCTGGCAAAGTATAAATACAGTCGAGGTAAAACTTTTTCTGTAATCAAAGCCAACTTAACTCCAATCATATAAAGCTTATGAAGATTGTAAATTGATTCATGACCAAGTTAATAAATAATATGTGTCCTAGAAAGTGAACATTTAGATGCTGCTACCCAGTTTAGAGCAGATGACGGCAGATGTTCCATTCGGCCGTCCACTGTGCCCATGTACGAGGGTCGGTCAAAAAGTAATGCCTCCCATTTTTTTTCTACTTAAAGAAATTAAGTTAAGTGAAAAATTTGAATTTGGCGCTATTCCTCAAACCTTCTTCTGCAATCCACTGCAGTAGTAACTTTCTGTGTCAACAGGTGGCAGCACAGCAGAAGTTTGTAAGATGGCCGACATCGATGTTCGTTTGAGACAGCGTTGTGTGATTGAATTCTTGAATGCAGAAGGTGAAATGCCCATACGCATTCATGAAAGACTGAAGAAGGTGTATGGTGTTGTGACAGTGGATGTCAGCACTGTTAGACGATGGGTTCGTCGTTGTAAGGAAGCTGAAGGGCAAACACCGTTGACTGACGAAAAGCGGAGCGGCAGGCCGGTGAGTGCAGTGACTCCACACAACATTCAGCAAGTTGACGACATCATTCGTGGTGACCGTCGGGTGACTGCAGATGAAGTGTGTCGCATTATTTCTCTTAGTAAAGGCAGTGTGATCACGATTATTAAACAATTGGGGTACTCAAAAGTTTGTGCACGGTGGGTTCCAAGAATGTTAACCGATCAGAATAAAGAGGCAAGGAAAACAATAGCCTCCCAACACTTGCAGCGCTTCCGTTTGGAGGGAGATGAGTTTCTGAAAAAAATTGTGACCGGGGACGAAACATGGGTGCATTTTTTTGAACCCGAATCAAAGAGGCAGTCAATGGAGTGGCATCACACAAGCTCGCCGAGGAAGAAAAAATTCAAAACTGTGCGATCGGCAGGGAAAGTTATGGCAACAGTTTTCTGGGATACAGAGGGTGTGATTCTGGTTGATTTTTTGGAGCAGGGATGCACAATAAATTCTGTTCAATACGTCACAACCCTCAACAAACTTAAAGCACGTCTTCAGCGAGTTCACCCAACAAAATCAATGGCAGATGTTCTTCTTTTGCATGACAATGCAAGACCACACACCAGTCGTCACATCTCTGACGAGATTGTCAAAATTGGATGGGAAGTTTTGCCTCATCCCCCATACAGCCCTGACCTGGCACCATCAGACTTCCATCTGTTCGGGCCACTAAAAGAAGCTCATCGTGGGATTCATTTTGAAGATGAGGAGGCCGTCAAAACATCCGTGCGTCAATGGCTTAGGAAGCAGAGCTGTGATTTTTACCGTGCTGGGATACATGCCCTTGTTCAAAGATGGACCAAAACTGTAGAGATGGGCGGAGATTACATTGAAAAATGACAAAATGATCCTCAATGTTGTGGTTTTCAACCTATGTAGTTGCATTTAAATTTCCTGACAATTAAACGTAGAAAAAAAAAAATAGGAGGCATTACTTTTTGACTGACCCTCGTATAAATAGACCTGAGAGGCAGTGACAGACACGCTTTGCACCAAGCTAACACTCTGTCCGTGTCAGTCAACATCTACATCTACGTGATTACTCTGCTATCCACAATAATGCGCCTGGCAGAGGATTCACTGAACCACCTTCAAGCAGTCTCTCTGCCGTTCCATTCTCGAACAGCATGCTGAAAAAACGAGCACTTAAATTTTTCTGTGTGAGCCCTGGTTTCTCTTATTTTATCGTGATGATCTTTTCTCCCTATGTAGGGGGGTGCCAACAGCACGTTTTCGCTATCGGAGGAGAAAACTGGTGATGAGAAGATCCCGTCGCAACGAAAAATGTCTTTGTTCTCATGATTGCCACACCAATTCACGTATCATGTCTGTGGCACTATCAATTTCACAATAATACAAAACGAGCTGCCCTTCTTTGAACTTTTTCAATGACATCCGTCAGTCTCTCATGATTGCCACACCAATTCACGTATCATGTCTGTGGCACTATCAATTTCACAATAATACAAAACGAGCTGCCCTTCTTTGAACTTTTTCAATGACATCCGTCAGTCCCACCTGATGCAAATCCCACACCACATAGCAATACTTCAGGATAGGAAGGACAAGTGTGGTGTAAGCAGTCTCTTTAGTAGACCTGTTGCACCTTCTAACTGTTCTGCCAATGAATTGCAGTCTTCAGTTTGCTTAGATTAGATTAGATTAGATTAGATTTACTATTCATTCCAATTGATCCGTAGTGAGGAGGTCCTCCAGGATGTGGAACATGTCAGAAAAACAACAATACATGACAAATATTTAAACTAAAACAAATAAGCTAATGTACCATTCCACAGGTCCCAAGTGGAATGATCGTCATTTTTTAATGAACACTAAGAGTCATTTTACAAATACTATTGCACTGAATTTAAAATAAAAAAGTTTTATATTTATTTATAAGGTAAGAAACATGTAATACAACTACTGTAATACTTATTTACAATGAACACATTACTGCACTGAAATGGTGCAGAAGTTAGATTATACTTACACACACACACACACACAAATTTTCAGTGAACACATTACTGCACTGAAATTGTGCAGAAGTTATGTTGTACTTATATACAAATCAGTTGGTTTTCCTCAGAAATTCATCAATGGAGTAGAAGGAGTTGGCCACCAATAAATCCTTTAGGCTTCTCTTAAACTGAATTTCATTGGTTGTTAAGCTTTTTATGGCTGCTGGCAAGTTATTGAAAATGTGTGTTCCTGAATAATGCACACCTTTTTGTACAAGACTAAGTGACTTTAAATCCTTGTGAAGATTATTCTTATTTCTAGTATTGATTCCATGAATTGAGCTGTTGGTTTGAAAAAGTGATATATTTTTAATGACAAATTTCATTAAGCAATAAATATATTGGGAAGCTGTAGTTAGTATCCCTAGTTCCCTAAACAGGCTTCTGCAGGATGTTCTTGAGTTCACACCACATATAATTCTTACTGCACGTTTTTGTGCCCGGAAAACTTTAGCTTGGCTTGATGAATTACCCCAGAAAATAATCCCATATGACATTATGGAATGAAAGTAAGCATAGTATGCCAGCTTTTTCATTTTTATATCCCCTATGTCTGACAAAATTCGCATTGCAAACAGAGATTTGTTAAGACGCTTCAGCAGTTCTGTGGTGTGCTCCTCCCAGTTGAATTTATTATCAAGCTGTAATCCCAAGAATTTAACACCGTCCACTTCTTCTATCTTCTTGTCATCATATGTTAGACATATACTCTTGGGACACCCCTTACAAGTTCTGAACTGCATGTAGTGTGTTTTTTCAAAGTTTAGTGACAAAGAATTGGCTAGGAACCAGTGATTAATGTCTACAAATATTTTATTGGCTGATCTTTCTAAGACTACACTTGATTTGCTATTTATTGCAATGTTTGTATCATCAGCAAACAAAACAAACTTGGCATCTGGTAATGTTACTGATGAAAGGTCATTGATATACACAAGAAAAAGTAAGGGCCCCAAAATGGAACCTTGTGGGACCCCACATGTAATTAGTTCCCAGTTGGATGATGCCTGATAGCTTGATACATGTCTCTTTCCTAATAACACCCTTTGTTTCCTGCCAGAGATATAAGATTTGAACCATTTTGCAGCATTTCCTGTTACACTATAATATTCTAGTTTACTTAAAAGGATATTGTGATTTACACAGTCAAATGCCTTTGACAGATCACAAAATATACCAGTTGCCTGCAATTTTTTGTCTAATGAATTAAGTACATTTTCACTGTAAGTGTAGATAGCCTTCTCAATATCAGAACCTTTTAGAAATCCAAACTGTGACTTTGACAGTATGTTATTTGAGATAAGATGGTTATAAAGACGACTGTACATTACTTTTTCGAAAATTTTTGAGAATGCTGGCAACAGTGAAATTGGACGGAAATTTGATGCTATTTCTTTATCTCCCTTCTTAAACAGTGGCTTAACTTCAGCATATTTCAGCCATTCGGGAAATATTCCACTGATAAACGACTGGTTACACAGATAGCTTAATATGTTACTTAGCTCAGAATCACATTCTTTAATTAACTTTGTTGATATTTCATCATACCCACTAGATGTTTTTGATTTTAAAGATTTTATGATGGACATTATTTCTGTTGGGGTAGTGAGGGTCAAATTCATATTATGGAAGTTACTTGAAATGTCTGGTCTAAGGTAATCCATAGCAGCATCTACCGAACCTGACAACCCCATCTTTTCAGTAACAGTTATAAAATGTTTGTTAAAAAGTTCTGCAACACTATACACATCTGTCACCAATGCATCATTTACTCTTAATGCTATTTGTTCCTCTTCATGTCTGGTTCTACCGGTCTCCTCCTTCACTATATCCCATATTGTCTTTATTTTGTTATCTGATATGACTATCTTTTCCTTGTAATATATTTGCTTTGACATCCGTATTACAGTCTTTAATATTTTGCAGTATTTCTTATAATGTGCTATAGCATCAACATTGGAAATGTTTCGGATTGACAGATACAGTTTTCTTTTTGTTTTACAAGATACCCCTATTCCTCGAGTAATCCATGGCTTCTTTGTTGACTTTGCTCTAACCTTGGTAAGTTTTGGGGGAAAGCAGTGTTCAAATAAGGTAAGCACTTTATTAGCAAAAATGTTATATTTTTCATTCATGCCATGAGCACTGTAAACATCAGTCCAGTGAATGTCTCTGAGGAGTGTCCTAAAATAATCAATTTTTGGCTTACTGATTACCCTCTTGAGCTCAGATTTAACAGATTTTATATCCTGTTCAGTATTAACATTTAACAGAAGGAACTGCATGTCATGGTCTGAGAGGCCATTGACTATTGGTTTTGTAATATAATTTTGTTCATTTGACTTTTCTATAAAGATATTATCAATGGCTGTTTGTGAGCAAGTGGTTATCCTAGTGGGGAACTTTACTGTGGGAATTAAGTTGAATGATAGTGTTACTAACTCAAATAGGTTCTTATTGGGAGAGTCTTTAAGGAAATCTACATTGAAATCACCAGCAACCACTATTTCTTTGTTTTTGGTTGTTAAATGGGCCAGTACAGCTTCAAGGTGGTTTACAAACAGATTAAAGTTACCTGCAGGTGCTCGATATACACTTAATATTATGAAAGATTTTTTGTGAAAATCTAATTCTGTTGCACATGCTTCCATATGCTGTTCTAGGCAAAATTTATGAATGTCTATGTTCTTAAATTTATGACAGTTCCTGATGAATGTGGCAACTCCTCCTTTCTCCATTTCTGATCTACAATAGTGAGATGCTAACCTAAACCCTGTAACACTTAAAAGTTCTATACCAGTGGTCACATGATGTTCAGAGAGGCAGATTATGTCAGCTGGGTTTGAAGACTCTAATTCATCTATGCAGATAGTTAATTCATTAATTTTATTTCTCAGTCCTCGAATATTTTGATGCAATAAAGATAGCTGACATTTCACATTGACTGACTTAAAATTGGATGGAGTTAAAATATCTGCTGACAGTTGAAAATTCTTAACCAATGGCTGTTTATGTTGATGTAATAAGCTGGAATTATGTTTTTTGATTTCTTTCTCAAACTGAAGGTTTGTCTCAGTTCTAACCTCTCTTAAAATTTGTTTTCTTTCTGTCCTCCCTACCCTAAAAAAGGGTCTTTTCTGAATCCTATAACCACTGGTATTTTACCACTCATGACAGTGCCTCCCCCCTTTAACTTTCCTGCTATTTCCCCAGCCAATTTACCCTTCCCCTTCCTGTTGAGGTGAAGGCCATGCCTAGTATAATCCCACCTACTGACAGAATCAACATGAACCACACCAATGTGTGACCCCGCACCCGACATGAGCAGCCGTTCCAGCTCCAAATTAACTCTCTTGACAGAAGAGTTCAAATGAGGTCGGTCATGGCGCCCAAGAACAGATACAAACTCAACACTGGTATGCCTCGATGCTGATGCAATCTTCGCCAGGTCACACTCTATGCTGTACCCAGGATCTCTGTCAATACTGTTACCTGCCCCACCCACTATAACCACGGTGTCTTCCTTAGTGAAATCTTTGCAAAGTGATCCTAAATCCTCTGTCACCTGCTCCAGACCAGCACTAGGTTTAAAAAAATTGGTGACCTGGTATTCTGATCCTAGTTCATCCTGCAAAAGTTGGCCAACACCTCTTCCATGGGAACTACCTAACAACAACACTTTCTTTCTCTTTACTGATTTCCCTACATTCTTACTTTTCAATTTGCTGCTGAAAGTTTGTTGTGCCCTGTCTACACCTGTAACTGCTTGAGGCTCACCAGCTTCTAACTGAAGCAACAGGTCAAATCTATTTTCCACATTCACCATAAAGCTGTCAGACAAAGTTCTAGGCCTGTTCCTCCTGTTGCCTGTTGCCACTTCCCACCTCTCTTTACCCTTCTCCCTCCTTAACCTGTCAAGATCTCCCCTGGCCTTGTCTAACTCAGCCTGAAGGGCAGCAATTTTCCCCTCCTGTTCCAGTATCTTCCTATCTCTACTACAAATCCTACAAAACCACTGATGAGTCTCATTTACTTCCCCTATTCCCACGCCACTACAGTCACCCACATGGAAAAAACTACAGCACCCATCACACCAAAGCCCCGACCTAACAATTCTACGGCAAGTCAAGCACTTTTCACTCATGATAAACGTAATAATTTATTAAGAATAAGTCAGTTAAATTACAGATAAACACGAAAATATGGTTACACAAATTTGGCCTATACGCAACTGTGTGTAAACAAAAACAAAAGTGCAAAGTTTCTGAAACAACAAGTTAAACTTTACGCTACTTTCCGGAAATGCTAGTTAAATAATGAAGAGGTACGCTAAGTTAAATTGCTGGAGAGAGCAAGGAACAACTAAACGAAATTCTATAGATTTGCTGCAGCAGAACGTAAACAGAAAATACGACTGTACGGTCTTTTCGCGTTTTCTGCTATATTACGTAATGAGAAATGAAACCTTTAATGGTACACTTAAACGGCACACTAATACACTTATTTACCACGTAATCAGTACTAATCTATGTGTTTTATAATCTAAAATAACTTATCTTTACGAGAACACCAAACCTCGCGCTAGTCGCTTGGCTGCACCCACAACATTATCTATGTGACTGTTCCGATTTGGGTTATTTGTAATTGTAATCCCTAAGTATTTAGTCGAATTTACAGCCTTCAGATTTGTGTAACTTATCGTGTAATTGAAATTTAGCATACTTCTTTTAGCACTCATGTGAATAACGTTACACTTTTCTTTATTCAGAGTTTATTGCTACTTTTCACACCATACAGATATCTCATCTAAATCATTTTGCAATTCGTTTTGGTCATCTGATGACTTTGATGGTAAATGACAGCATCATCTGCCGACAATCTAAGAGGGCTACTCAGATTGCCTCCTATGTCGTTAACATAGATCAGGAACAACAGAGGACCTATAACACTTCCTTGGAGAACAATGGATATTACTTTTATTTTACGTAACGACTTTCTGTCTATTACTATCAACTGTGACCTTTCTGACAGGAAATCATGAATCCAGTCGCACAACTGAGGCGATATGGTTAGAAAACACTTTTGAGGAATGGTATTGAAAGCCTTCTGGAAATCTAAAAATATGGTATCAATTTGATAACCCCTGTCAATACCACTCATTACTTCATGAGTATAATGAGATAGTTGTGTTTCACAAGAACAATATTTTCTGAATCCGTGCTGACTGTGTGTCAATAACTGGTTTTCTTCAAGGTAATTCATAATGTTTGAACACAGTACATATTCCTAAACCCTACAGCAAATCGACTTTAGTGATATGGGCCTGTAATTCAGTGGATTACTCCAATTTCCCTTTTAGGGTATTGGTGTGATTTGAGCAATTTTTCACTCCTTAAGTACAGATCTTTCTATGAGCGAGCAGTTGTATATAACTGCTAAATACAGATCTACTGCATCAGCATACTCCGAAAGGAACCTCACAGGTATTCAATCTGGACCGGAGGCCTTGCCTTTATCAAGTGATCTACGCTGCTTTGCTACACAGAGGATATCTACTTATATGTTTCTTATTTGGCAGCTGTTCTTGATTGGAATTCTGGAATATTTACTTTGTCTTCTTTGGTGAAGGAGTTTTGGAAAACCGTGTTTAATAACTCTGTTTTAGTGGCACTGTCATCAGTGTTATCATGTAGTGAAGGTATTGATGTGTCCTGCCACTGGTGTGCTTTATGTATGACCTGAATCTCTGTTTTCTGCAGATTCCAAAACAGTGTTTCGTAGTGGAAATTATTAAAAGCGTCTAACATTGAAGCACGTGTTATATTTTAAACTTCTGCAACACTTTGCCAATCTTGGGGAATTTGTATAGTTTTAAATTTGGCATGTTTTTTTCGTTGCTACTGCAACAGTGATCTGACACGTTTTGTGTACCATGGAGGATCAGTATGGCTTATGTGCTGCCTCGGATGACGTCACAGCCTGGCCGCTGCTAAATGCATGTTGTTGCTACAAATAGGAAGTGAGCTCGCAAGGACTGTACACCGTAAAGGATCGCTTAGATTTCTCAGAAGTAATTATTTGTATGCTGCCAGTAATGTTAACCACACTGCATGGAGGATGGTGATATTATTTTCCACTTTTGTGGTGAGCAATTAACTTTGGTTATAAGAAGTCATGGAAAAGATCATTTAATGGGAACTTACCGTAGATGTTGCCTCTGAACTGCTTATAGTTCTGTTTATGATAAGAGACATCATCATCATCATCATCATCATCATCATCATCATCATCATCTGGAATATTACTATGTTCTACGTGTGAAATTTCACTGAATATATATGGTTCAGTTAGAGTTCATAATTTTTATATATAAACATAGTGCCTGATCCTGCTGAGTAAATAGAGAGTAGAAACATTTCTTTAAGTGAGCACAACATGACTGTGGGCTTGCAGACTGGGAATTATGGTCAGTAGTTTCCCCATTGCTTTCTGGTTGATCGCAAAAATAATTTACAGGCTCTTGTAAAAAGACAGCGAAGATTCAACCTTACATAACATTTTTATCAACCTGCTGCCCCACAATATATCAGGTAAGTTTTTTGGCTGCTTGAGGTTACACTCTAGCGTCTCATAACTTTCCTCCATTCCAAGTGGCTCATAGCAGAAGTGTACACATCTGGAATCTTCAATTTAGCCAATGTTGCCATATTCAACACACTTCTGCTTCTTGTAACACATAATTTTGAGAGTTCTGGGTATAATATTCCCAGCGAGTTCATAGAAAGGTGCATTTTGAATTATAATTTATTGAGATGGCCATGTCAGTAAGTGTGGCGTAACGAGATTGCATATTACTCCAAATATGGTCCCATTAATTCCACATTTTGGCTGCCGAAATTAGGTTTTTTCGGTTGTACATTTTCCCACTTATAGTGTTCAAAATCTGTAGTCCTTCCAAAAACATGCTAATGACATTCCACTGTATGTTGACTGATGTTGTTGTTGTGGTCTTTATCCAGAGAGTCTCCATGCTACTCTATTCTGTGCAAGCTTCTTCATCTCCCAGTACCTACTGCAACCTACATCCTTCTGAATCTGCTTAGTGTATTCATCTCTTGGTCTTCCTCTACAATTTTTACCCTCCACACTGCCCTCCAATGTTAAATTGGTGATACCTTGATGTCTCAGAACATGTCCTACCAACCGATCCCTTCTTCTAATCAGGTTGTGCCACAAATTTCTCTTCTCCCCAGATCTATTCAGCACCTCCTCATTAGTTATGTAATCTAACCATCTAGTCTTCAGCATTCTTCTGTAGCACCATATTTCGAATCCTTCTATTCTCTTCTTGTCAAAACTACTTATCATCCATGTTTCACTTCCATACATGGCTACACTCTACAAAAATACTTTCAGAAAAGACTTCGACACTTAAATCTAAACTCGATGTTAACAAAATTGTCTTCTTCAGAAACACTTTCTTTGCCATTGCCAGTCTACTTTTTTTTTATATCCTCTCTACTTCGACCATCATCAGTTATTTTGCTCCCCAAATAACAAAACTCCCTTACTACTTTAAGTGTCTCATTTTCTAATCTGATTCCCTCAGCATCACCCGATTTAATTCGATTACATTCAATTATCTTCATTTTGCTTTTGTTGATGTTCATCTTACATCCTCCTTTCAAGACACTGTCCATTCCGTTCAACTGCTCTTCCAGGTCCTTTGCTGTCTCTGACAAAATTACAATGTCATCGTCAAACCTCAAAGTTTTTATTTCTTCTCCATGGATTTTTATTCCTATTCCAAATTTTTCTTTTGTTTCCTTCACTGCTTGCTCAATATACAGATTGAATAACATTGGGGATAGGCTACAACCCTGACTCACTCCCTCACCAACCACTGCTTCCCTTTCATGCTCCTCGACTCTTGTAACTGCCATTTGGTTTCTGTACAAATTGTAAATCGCGTTTTGCTACCTGTATTTTACCCCTGCCACCTTCAGAATAGAAAGAGAGTATTCCAGTCAAAATTGTCAAAAGCTTTCTCTAAGTCTACAAATGATAGAAACGTAGGTTTGCCTTTCCTTAATCTATCTTCTAAGATAAGTGATAGGGTCAGTATTGCCTCACGTGTTCCAACATTTCTATGGAATCCAAAGAATTTGTGTTAGTATTTTGCACCCATGACTTATTAAACTGATAGTTCTGTAATTTTCACATCTGTCAACAGATGCTTTTTTTTGGGACTGGAATTATTATATTCTTCTTGAACTATGAGGTTATTTTGCCTGTCTCATGCATTTTGCTCACCATATGGTAGAGTTTTGTCAGTGCTGGCTCTCCCAAGGCTATCAGTAGTTCTAATGGAATGTTGTCTACTCCCTGGACCCTTTTGACTTAGGTGTTTCAGTGCTCTGTCAAACTCTTCACACAGTATCAAATTTCCGATTTCATCTTCATCTACCACCTCTTCAATTTTCATAATATTGCCGTCAAGTACATTGCCCTTGTGTAGACCCTCTATGTACTCCTTCCACCTTTCTGCTTTTCCTTCTTTGCTTACGACTGGTTTTCCATCTGAACTCTTCATATTCATACATGTGGATCTCTTTTCTCCAAAGGCCTCTATCTTACCCGCAGTGATTTATATGCTTCTACACCCTTGCGTTTGTCCTCTAGCCATCCCTGTTTAGCCATTTTGCACTTCCTGTTGATCTCATTTTTGAGACGTTTGTATTCCTTTTATCCTGCCTCATTTACTACATTTTTATATTTTCTCCTTTCATCAATTAAATTCAATGTCTCTTCCATTATCCAAGGATTTCTACCAGCCCTCGACTTTTTACCTACTTGATCCTGTGCTGCCTTCACTATTTCATCTCTCAAAGCTACCCACTCTTCTTCTACTGCATTTCTTTCCCCTGTTCTTGTCAATCCTTCCCTAATGCTCTCTCTGAAACACTCTACAACCTCTGGTTCTTTCAGTTTATCCGGGTCGGGTCCCATCTCCTTAAGTTCCCTCCTTTTTGCAGTTTCTTCAGCTTTAATCTACAGTTCATAACCAGTAGATTGTGTTCAGAGTCCACATCTGCCGCTAGAAATGTCTTAAAATATAAAACCGATTCCTAAATCTCTGTATTAACATTATATAATCTATCTGAAACCTTCCAGTGTCTCCAGACCTCTTCCATGTATACAACCTTCTTTCATGATTCTTGAACCAAGTGTTAGCTTTGATTAAGTTACGCTCTGTGAAAAATTCTACCCGGCGGCTTCCTCTTTCAGTCCTTATCCCCAGTCCATTTTCACCTACTACTTTTCCTTCTCTCCTTTTTACTACTATCGAATTCGAATCCCCCATGACTATTAAATTTTTGTCTCCCTTCACTATCTGAATAATTCCTTTAATCTCATCACACATTTCATCAATCTCTTCTCCACCTGCAGAGCTAGTTGGAATATAAACTTTTACTACTGTGGTAGTGGGCTTCGTGTCTATCTTGGCTACAATAACGTGGTGACCATGCTATTTGTAGTAACTTACCTGCACTATTACTTCTTTTCTTTCTTTTTTTTTTCCTTTCCATTATTAGATTTACTTCGACATTACCCCTATTTGATTTTGTATTTATAATCCTGTATTCACCTGACCAAAAGTCTTGTTCCTCCTGCCACCGAACTTCACTAATTCCCTTTAAGCTATCTATTTACCTTTTTAACTTTCTATCCTACCTGCTCGATTAAGAGATCTGACATTCCATGCTCCGATACGTAGAACGCATTTTCTTTTTCCTGATAACGAAGTCCTCCTGAGTAGTCCCTGCCTGGAGATCTGATTGGGGGACTATTTTACCTCTGGAATATTTTACCCAAGAGGATGCCATCATCATTTAACCATACAGTTAAGCTGCATGCCCTCAGGAAAAATTACAGCTGTAGTTTCCCCTTGCTTTCAACCATTCGCAGTACCAGCACGGCAAGGCCATTTTGATTAACTTTACAAGGCCAGATCAGTCAATTATCCAGACTGTTGCCCCTGCAAGTACTGAAAAGGCTGCTGCCTCTCTTCAGGAACCACACGTTTGTCTGGTCTCTCAACAGATACCCCTCCATTGTGGTTGCACCTATGGTATGGCTATCTGCATTCCTGAGGCACGCAAGCCTCCCCTCCAGCAGCCAGGTTCATAGTTCATGGGGGGAGGGGGGGACTGATAACAACTACAATTCTGCTTCTGCAAAGGGTGCAGGCTGGACACAGGAAGACCACAGATAAAGGAACCATTGGTATAACAGTTCTAAATTGTCGTAGCTGTGATGGGGAAGTACCAGAGCTCCAAGTGTTAACAGAAAGCAATGACACTCAAATCGTTATAGGCACTGAAAGCTGGCTAAACTATAAATAATTTCAGCTGAAATTTTTGCGAAGAACCTAACGGATAGGCTACACACAGTTGGCGGTGGCATGTTCATTGCTATTAGTAGTAGTTTACCTTATCGCGAAATTGAAGTAGATAGTTCCAGTGATTTAGTATGGGCAGAGGTCATTCTTGGCAAACAAAATAATAATAATTAGATCTTTTTACCGACCTCCCAATTCAGATGATACAATTGCTGAAAGTTTCAAAGAAAACTTGAGTTTAATTTCAAACACGTACCAAACTCATACAATTATAGTTGGTGGTGACTTTAATTTATCCTCAATATGTTGGCAAAAACATATGTTCAATTCCAGAGGTACACATAAATCATCATCTGAAAGTGTGCTAAATGCATTCTCTGTAAATTATTTCGAGCAGTTAGTTCATTAGCCCATGCAAATAGTAAACAGTTGAGAAACACTTTTGACCTCTCAGCAACAAATAATCCTGAGCTAGTAACGAGCATGAAAATGGATACAGTGATAAATGTACACAGGGTTGTCGTAGTGAGAGTGAATATTGTAACCCCCAAATCCTCCAAAAACAATTAAAAAATATACCTATCCGAAAAATCAGATAATAATTCACTATACGCTTTCCTGAGAGACAATTTGCACTCCTTCAAAATTAACAATGTACACTATGTGATCAAAAGTACCCAGACACCAGGCTGAAAATGACTTACAAGTTCGTGGCGCCTTCCATTGGTAATGCTGGAATTCAGTACGGTGTTGGCCCACCCTAAACCTTGATGACAGCTTCCACTCACACAGGCATACATTCGGTCAGGTGCTGGAAGGTTTCTTGGGAAATGGCAGCCCATTCTTCACGGAGCGCTAGGGGAGGTATCGATGTCAGTCGGTGAGGCCTGGCACGAAGTTGGTGTTCTATAGGATTCAGGTCAGGACTCTGTGCAGGCCAATCCATTACAGGGATATTATTGTCGTGTAACCACTCCACCACAGACTGCTCGATCGTGTTGAAAGATGCGTTTGCCATCCCCAAATTTCTCTTCAGCAGTGGGAAGCAAGAAGGTGCTTAAAACATCAATGTAGGTCTTTGCTGTGATAGTGCCACGCAGAACAAGGGGTCCAAGCCCCCTCCATGAAAGACACGACCATACCATAACATCAGCACCTTCGAATTTTACTGTTGGCACTACACACGCTGGCAGATGATGTTCACTGGGCATTTGCCATACCCACACCCTGCCCACAGCTCACCACATTATGTGCCATGATTCATCACTCCACACAACGTTTTTCCAGTGTTCAATCATCCAATGTTCATGCTCCTTACACCAAGCAAGGCGTCGTTTGGCATTTACCGGCATGATGTGTGGCTTATGAGCAGCTGTTCAACCATGAAAAAGTTTTATCACCTCCCGCCTAACTGTCATAATACTTGCAGTGGATCCTGAAGCAGTTTGGAATTCCTGTGTGATGGTCTGGATAGATGTCTGCCTATTACATATTATGACCCTCTTCCACTGTCAGGAGTGTGGAAATCTTGCGTACAGACATATGACACAAGTGACACCCAATCACCTGACAACATTTGAAGTCCGTGAGTTCCGCGCTGCACCCCATTCTGCTGTCTCACGATGTCTAATGACTACTGAGGTCGTTGATATGGAGTACCTGGCAGTAGAAGGTAGCACAACGCACCTAATATGAAAAACGTATGTTTTTGGGGGTGTCCGGATACTTTTGATCACATAGTGTAAGTGTACATCAGAAGTGACTTAAATTCAAAGAAATAGTATCGGTAGCAACTGAGAGATTTATACAAAATAAATTAACAAACAACGGAGTTTATCCTCCTTGGTACACAAATTGAGTCGAAACACTGTTGCAGAAACAACGGAACAAAAAAAAAAGGCCAAATTTAAATGGACTCAAAATATCCAAGATTGACAATCTTTTACAGAAGCTCGAAATTTAGTATAGACATTAATGCGAGATGCTTATAGCAGTTTCCACAACGAAACTTTGTGTTGAAGCCTGGCAGAAAATCCAGAGAGATTCTGGTCGTATGAGAAATATGCTAGTGGCGAGAAACAATCAATGCCTTCTCTGTGTGATAGCAATGGAGATACTATCAAAGACAGTGCTGCCAAAGCAGAGCTACTAAACACTGCCTTCCGAAATTCCTTCATCGAAGAAGACAAAGAAAATATTGCAAAATTTGAATCAAGAACAGCTGCCAACATGAGAAATGTAAATGTAGATAACCTCGGAGTAGTGAAGCAACTTATATCATTTAACAAAAAGTCTTCTGATCCAGGTTGTATACCAGTTAGGTTCCTTGCAAAGTCTGCTGATACAATAGCTCCATACTTAACAATCATATACAACCATACGCTTGACAAAAGATCTGTACCCAAAGACTGGAAAGCTGCACAGATCACACCAATATACAAGAAAGGTAGTAGGAATAACCCACTAAATTACAGGCCCATATCATTAACACTGATATGCAGCAGGATTTTGGAACTAATCTTTTCGAACATTATCAATTACCTCGAAGAAACTGGTCTACTGACACAAAGATAACACAGATTTAGAAAACATTGTTCTTATGAAACACAACTAGCTCTTTACTCACACGAAGTGTCAAGTCTATTGGCAAGAGATTACAAATTGATTCTGTATTACTGGATTTCCGGAAGGCTTTTGACACTGTACCACACAAGTGTCTTGAAGTGAAATTGCATGCTTACGGAATACCGTCTCAGTTATGTACTGGATTCGTTATTTCCTGTCAGAGGGGCCACAGTTCGTAGTAATTGACAGAAAGTCATAGAGCAAAACAGAAGTGATTTCTGGCGTTCCCCAAGGTAGTGTTGCAGGTCCATTGCTGTTCCTTATCTATATAAACAAACTGGGAGACAATCTGAACAGCCGTCTTAGGTTGTTTGCAGATAATGCTGTCATTTATTGACTAATTAAGTCATCAGAAGATCAAAACAAATTGCAAAATGTTTTAGAAAAGATATCTGTATGGAGCAAAAATTTGCAATTCACCCTAAATAACGAAAAGTTTGAGATCACCCACATGAGTGCTAAAAGGAAATCAATTAAACTTTGGTTACACAATAAATCAGTCATATCTAAATGCCATAAATTCAATTAAATACCTAGGAATTACAACTACGAACAATTGAAATTGAAAGGAACACATAAAAAATGTTATTGGGAAGGCTAACCAAAGACTACATTTTACTGGCAGCACACTTGGAAAATGTAACAGATCTACTAAAGAGACTGCTTACACTACACTTGTCAGTTCTCTTTTAGAATACTGCTGCACAGTGTGGGATCCTTACCAGATAGGACTAACAGAGTACATCGAAATAGTTCAAAGAAAGGCAGCACGTTTTGTATTATCACGAAAGAGGGGAGAGAGTATCACTGAAATGAAACACGATTTGGAGTGGACATCATTAAAACAAAGGCGTTTTTCGTTGTGGTGAAATCATCTCACAAAATTTCAATCACCAACTTTCTCCTCCGAATATGAAAATATTTTGTTGGTGCTGACCTACATGGGGAGGAATGATTACCATAATAAAATAAGCAAAATCAGAGCTTGCATGGAAAGATATAGGTGTTCGTTTTTTCTGTGCGCTATATGAATAATAGAGAATTGTGAAGGTGGTTCGATGAACCCTCTGCCAGGCACTTAAATGTGATTTGCAGAGTATCGATGTAGATGTATATTCTTTAAATTTTGCATGTCAATATAAATTTGAGTGACAAGTAAACATTATGGTGGCTTTTCAAATTTCTTCTGCAATGAAGTGCAAGAAGGCAATAAAGAAAAATCCAAGTAAGGGTCAGGTTAAGTTTGTAATTCCTGTTCAACAATAAACATTGATGTAACAATGGATACATACAGAAGGTGTAAATTACAAAAGGTGACTGGTTGCAGTAATTTCAAGAAACCTTTATTCATGTAACTGTTTCACAATGTGTTAACATATTTGTACTGAAGGATTACACGAAGTTTGTAGTGTGAGTCTGACTTTGATTAATAAAAGGCAGTCAGAGCAGTATTACAAATATTCAAGTGTTAAGGGAAAGAAATGCACATATTTACAAGTTTTTGTGATCATTAGATTATAGTTATCAAAGGATAGTTGAAAAGTTTCGGTAAAAATTTAAAAACGTGGCTTGTAGACAATTTAAGTAACAGTTTAGTTTTAATAAACTGGTTAACTTACTAGTTCACCCACTCTTAATGTGGATCTGAAAGTCTGAACTGTGTTTAAATCCAAGCTGCCCACAATAAAACTTCAATGTTTGTGTTACACAAAACTTTACATATTTCTTCAAACTGGGCTCTAAGAATACCCAGAGTAAGTATCTACTGCTCATGATTAATTTCTAATAATCTCAACAGCACAGATTTAGTGAAATGAAAACATAATAAATTAACAATAAATAGACAGAAAAATCCAGAAAGTAATGTGATAATGTACTTGAGGGTAGATCATTACTCGCCACATGGAAAAGACGCTAAACAGCAGACAGGCATATGTAGAAGGACAGTAACTTGCTAATATCTTGCAAGTCCTCCTTCACAGCTAACAGTTGTAAGCCAGGTTGCTGCCCACCTGGCAGCAAGTAATGAGACTGATTGGGGTGGAGGCTGATGCTGGAAATGTGTAGGAGGGAGTGGGCAACGAAGCACATCTTAGTGAGGAAAATGTTGGGGTGAGCTGGAGAAATGACTGCCACCTACACAGGAAAGCTTAGAGGGGGGTGAGTACAGTGGCGAAATATGAGAAGCAGAATATGAAAAAGATGTAGAGGTAATGAAACGAAGGTATGAACGAGCTAGGGTCAGGTAGAACAGTAACATGGAAAACTTGAGGCTGGTTAACATTTGGTTCAAATGGTTCTGAGCACTATGGGACTTAACTTCTGAGGTCATCAGTCCCCTAGAACTACTTAAACCTAACTAACCTAAGGACATCACACACATCCACGCCCGAGGCAGGATTCGAACCTGTGACCGTAGCGGTCGCGCAGTTCCAAACTGTAGCGCCTAGAACTGCTCGGCCACCCCGGCCGGCGGTTAACATTTGGACACAGCACTGACCATTCATATAATTGGGTAGTTTGTTGTAATTGTGATCGCACTGAACACTGGACAGTGGTTGCAATGAAGAACGATGTGGTTCCTAGCCTCTGATGGAGGTAAGAAATCCCACTGACAAAGTTACAGGAGGAGGCAGACTTTTGGCAATGATTCTGAGTCTTCTACAACAATAGGATTAGGATTTTTTTGGGGTGTTGGGGTGGGGAGGGGGGGAATAGAAGTGGCATAAGGATGGGCATGAATATTTTGTAAGCTGGATGGGCAGTTGCATACCACAATGGGAGAGTTGGAAAATATAGTCATCATTATCGGGTAACACTAAACATAACCAAATGTGCTGGAGGGGTGCACTGCTTTGTGGCTGATCACGGAGCATGTAAAGAGTGTTGTGTGTATTTGGAGATAAAATCTGTTCTTGGATAAGATGGACAGAGTAGTTGCTGTCTGTGAAGGCCTCAACACAAAATTAAATGTTCCACAAGGGGAACTGCAGTGTGCTAGGCTCTACGAAAGGAATTTTTCATTCTGAATTAGTCAAATTAAAAGTACTGCTGGTGAGATTCTTATGGGGCCATAAATGAGATGGAAGTCAGTATTTTAAACATTGCTACTGAATCAATTGACACAGTTAAGTGTTATGTTTTAAGCTTTGAAGTCGACAAGGTGAATCAAATAGAGAAGAATATAACAAGATTTTGGAAGAACACAATCATAGTGTTCTCATCCTGTATCCAGATCATAAGAATGTCATCAATGAATTTGAATCATGTGAGGAGTTTTGCGTAACTATGAAAGATTCCTCTAAATGGACAATGGACAGTTTCACATGAGGTATCATCATTGAAGTGAACACAACAGAGTTGCAGATCTTCAATAAAATTCTTCAGGGTATCAGACCACATCGTCATAATTTAAAATGCGCCAACGTTTCAGCCAGCGTTGCAGCTAGCCTTCATCAGGGCCTTATGTTAACTGCTAAATGAACACACTTGGTTCCTTAAATAGCTGCACGAGAAAACCGTGTCGTTACTTGATTGGCTGTAAAAGGAGGAGGAGGAGGGGTGAAAGGTATGCTTTATTGGTGTTTCCTTTATTATCTGTCATTGGCTGAAATAGCTGTTTTCTATTGGTCTTTATATTAATCCACCCCATTGGAGGAGACGGACGAATAGCGAACAGGTGATGGCTGTGACATCACACTGTTTCCATGCTGTCCAGAAGCCGGCTGCGGTGTGCCATTGCTTTGTGCGCTCGCAACCACTACTGCGGCTCTCCGCGTGTCTGCATGGGCCGCCACGGCTCTGCCGCCACTCCGTAGCCCTGCTATTGCAGGCAGCCAAGACCTCGGAAGCTTGTACCCGTCCTCTCTATTCATGTTGGCGGGTCTTTTGGCTATTTCTATCGTTTCTCTAATCTTTCTTTTAAAAGTGAGAGGCTGTTTCGCCAGGACGCGGGCTTCTTGAAAAAATATTGGTTTCCCACACTCGTCTCAGTGTTCCGCCACTGCTGACTTAGTGTGTTGTTTCAGGCGGATATATCTTTCATGTTCCGAGAGCCTTGTGCTAATCGGACGTCCCGTCTCACCTATGTAGACTAATCCACACGCACAACCAATTTCATACACGCCAGCTGTGTGTAGTTTGTCAACTGCATCCTTGGTAGAACCGAGCATGTCTGATATTTTGTTTCTGCTTCGGAAAATTGGTTTGATGTCGGCTTTTCGTAGAATTTTGCCAATACGTTCGGTGACCCCTTGTACATATGGTAACACAGCAATGTTCTGTGCCTCCTTCTCCTCTTCCCTATTAGTCTTCTCCCTTGTCGACATGGTGCTGTCTAGCATCTGCTTCCCATAGCCATTAGTTCCGAAGATGGACCTGAGGCGTTCAAGTTCTGTCTTCAGATGTTCTTCGTCGCTTATCCTGTACGCTCTCTTCGTTAGCGTGTGCAGGGCGGACTTCTTCTGCGTGGGGTGATGGTGGGAGGAGGCGTGAAGGTACCTGTCTGTATTGGTTGGTTTCCTGTACACTTTGTGGCCAAGTTTACCATCAGGTTTTCGATAAACTTCCACGTCGAGAAAAGGCAGCACCCCATTCTTCTCTGTTTCCATTGTAAACTGAATTTTCCTATGCTGTTGGTTAAGATGCTTGTGGAAGTTCTTTAACTCCTCTTCTCCGTGGGGCCAGATGACGAAAGTATCGTCGACATAGCGAAGCCAACAATTAGGACGTAATGGTGCGGACTGGAGGGCTGTTTCCTCAAATGCCTCCATGAAAATTTCTGCTGCGATAGGCGATAGGGGTGAGCCCATAGCTACACCGTCAGTTTGTTCATAAAATGGACCTCTCCACTTGAAATAGGTGGTCGTCAGACAGTGGCGCACAAGCTCGTCACCATGCATGAGCAGCGCCTATTAGACGGAGGGGGTCCGACACCCAATCAGTTCCAGTCATTCCACCAGGAAGGGGTTACACAGCTCGTGGTGTCTGTAGTTCAACCATGCCTAGACGGCCAATACGGTGGTTCGATCACGTCCGCATTGTTACTTTGTGCCAGGAAGTACTCTGAACAAGGGAAGTTTCCAGGCGTCTCGTAGAGAGCCAAAGTGACGTTGTTCGGACATGGAAGAGATACAGAGAGACAAGAGCTGTCGATGACATGCCTCACCTAGGCAACCCAAGAGCTACTACTGCAGTGGATGACTGCTACCTACGTATTATGGCTCGGAGGAACCCTTACAGCAACACCACCATGTCAAATAATGATTTTTGTGCAGCCACAGGTGGTGGTGTTATGACTCAAACTGTGCGCAATAGGCTGCATGATGTGCCACTTCACTCCTGACATCCATGGTGAGGTCCATCTTTGCAATCACGACACCATGCAGCGCAGTACAGATGGGTCCAACAACATGCCGAATGGACCACTCAGGATTGGCATCACGTTCTCTTCACTGATCAATGTCACATATGCCTTCAACCAGACAATCGTTGGAGACATGTTTGGAGGCAACCTGGTCAGGCTGAATGCCTCAGACACACTGTCCAGCGAGTGCAGCAACATGGAAGTTCTCTGATGTTTTCGGGTGGCATAATGTGGGGCCAACGTACGCCGCTGGTGGTCATGGAAGGCACCGTAATAACTGTACGATACGTGAATGCCATCCTCCGACCGATAGTGCTACCATATTGGCGAGGCATTCGGCATCATGGATGAAAATTCGCGTCCCATCATGCACATCTTGTGAATAACTTCCTTCAGGATAATGACATTGCTCGACTAGAGTGGCCAGCATGTTCTCCAGACATGAACTCTATCAAACACACCTGGGATAGACTGAAAAGAGCTGTTTATGGACAACGTGACCCACCAACCACTCTGAGGGATCTGCGATCGCCATTGAGGAGTGGGACAATATGGACCAATAGTGCCTTGGCAAACTTGTAGATAGTATGCCACGACAAATACACGCATGCATCAATGCAAGATGACATGCCACTGGGTATTAGAGGTATCTGTACCACCACCTCTGAAGGTCTTGCTGTATGGTGGTACAATCTGCAATGTGTCATTTTCATGAACAATTAAAAGGGCAGAAATGATGTTTCTCTTGATCTCTATTCCAATTTTCTGTACAGATTCGAGAACTCTCGGAACCGAGATGATGCAAAACTTTTTTTGATGTGTGTGTATAGTGGGGCAAACACTGTTACCAAAAATCTCAGAAAGCTCTTTACCAATTTAATTTAATTTTTTTCATGATACTCTAATGAACATTCAAAAGGACATGGGCTATAAATATTTTTAAACTGCAATGTTCTGGTTTTCTATTACAAACTGCGAGAAACAAAATGCTGTATTGTACTTTGGCATGAAAATTTGCACTTTTGTTTTTATTCTCACAGGCAGTTTTAACTATGATAGCAGGGCATTTAAACCATTTGACAAATTGTTTCTTCCACACACATTCTCTCACTGCACACATTTTTAAACAAAAAATATATATTGAAAAATGAGCAGTTTTGTTTTCTTTCTTGCAGTCGGTTTTCATAGAAAACAGGAAAACATTATTTACAGCATATTGACATATGATTAGAATACTGCTACAGTATCTTAAATTTGCAATAACAGTAAACAAGGCCTAGCATCAGACAGAGGGAGGAAGAGGGATTTAAGGGGGGGGGGGGTTGGGTGGGGAGGGGGGTGCAGGGTGGGCGGTGAGAAAACAGCCCTACAGAGTTGGAGAGAGGAGGTGGACAGAGAGGGGGGAGGGGGGCAGGAGGAGGTGGATAGAGAAGGGGGACAAGAAAATGGAAAGAGGGGCAGGGGGAGGTGATGGACAGAGAGGGAGGGAGCAAAAACTACTTAACAACAGTAAGACCTCTTTGCATCAATGTATTTAATCTACTTTGAAATATTACTTTGCAGACTGTTTCTATTTTATTCTGATTCTTTGGCAGTAAGTTCTGGAAAGTACTGATGGTCCACCTTTTACCAAATAACCTTCACTGTATGGTTTTTTTCTTTTTCAATAACAGTGGTAAATGGGCAGTCTACATAACGAACACTACACCAGACTATGAATGAAACTTCCACGGATCGGACAATATGTGATATGGCACTGTCTCAGAATACGGTCTTATCAGTGTGTTAAAATATATGGTTGCTTTCTTTAGAATCCAAACAGAGAAGGACAGTGGTCTCTGTAAATATGGTCATAAAAAGCAACAGTGTATCCTGGAAATCCAAGCAACAAGAGGAAGAGAAATGTCATGCCCCAGAACCAACCTTGACCATTGCAAGCCTAAATATCAATGTGATGACCAAAAATAAGCAACAAATGCAGTCAGAGCTTTGTCGCACACACAAAAGGCTTGTACCATGCATCCATAGAATGCACAGAGGTGAAGGAGACATAGGACCACTTAGCTGTGGAAACTCCACAAGCTAAATATGGCAGCACAATCTTCACAAAACCTGCATAGTCATAACATCACCAAACAGGACCAAATGTAACAACATCAAGCTACTAACAATCAACTGTAGCACCTTTACCATTATGTATACATACAAACCCCCTGGGGCAAAGCTCAGTCTGACATTACTGCAAAACCTTTATAACGAAAACACACAGTTCATAATAGGAGACTTAAACTGACACAGCACTATCAAGAGCTACAAAGAAATGGATGACAATGGGCGCAAACTGAAACAATGGGCTGAAACGTATAACTTATTTTAGTATCTGCACAGACATGACAACACCACTACACTACACGGTAGGCATTGATATTTCAATGGCCAATGGTGGCTCGATAATAGCCAGGGGGTAGAATCCCATGAAAAGAAAATGAATTCGCTGAGTGGGTCAATCTACGGGAAGCAGAGAGACGGGTACAGGAATGACTCAGCACATGGCTGACATGAATAACTAATGACTAAGCACTCAAGAACAACACATGGCACATAGGGCAAGGAGATGCCTGCAGTGGCTGAACTCCAGGTAAGCACTGGTCCGCCAGGGCTACTGCTGCCCAAAGATAAACACCTCCACAAGTTGGTCTGTCCATACTGTGTGTTAAATGCACCTTCCATGGCAGGTTGTCGCACTATCCCGCTGTACTACCCGCAGCAGCTCATCTGTCTCCATCGTGATGTCCGCTTGGGGGGATACTAAACTCATGATTGTTGCGTAACCCAAAATTACCTTGCTCCTTTAATAGCAAAACTATGGAAGCATGGTTACAACCCTGAAAACAGCTTCATCGCTGTAAATTTGCTTGACCAATGCCTGAAAACCATAGGCCATACTTGACATGCAACATAGGTCAAGTGTGTGCTGGAAACTTCAATACAGAAATAAAGAAACTCGAGCCAACAGTGGAAATTACGAAAGTTTCATAGACATTTTCCAAATCAAGGGACATATTCCATGAGCTAGTAGGCTATATTTTATACTGGTTCTCACAGGAATCAAGGGACATATGAAGAATTATACAAGTAGGACTGTCATGATGAGGAACTATCTCATGCAGAAGTATGCCAATGAAAATGTTGATTGAGACATGACAGAGGAAGTGGACAAAAACCTTGGAAGGAATGGACATGACCAAAAGTAGCAAAATGGTCTGGAACTTAGTCAAAAAACTCAACTGTGATCCTAAGGTAGTAAAACAATCATCCAAAGTATCACACCTAACCAAGTTGCCCATAAACTCCTCCTGAACATAAAACCCAACAAGAGACGTCAAAAGGCCAACAACAATAGAAGCCCACAGCACAAATTAAATAACTTTGTTGTTTCATTTGCCTTTAAAGAACTTAACCTAGGACTAAACTCAGTGTAAATGGAAAACGAGCAAGGTTCAACGTCATTTGTATGTACCAGATAAAACGTTTTGGCACTGGAGCCAAACAATGGATCCTGGACCTTATCAACCACTGCCTCAAGAACATGCAAGACACCAAAGATTTGGAGAAAAGCAAAGGTAACAGCACTGTTAAAGTCGGGGAAGGATCCAGAATCCCTGAAGAACTGTAGCTCAATATTGCTCTTGGGTCACCTGTACAAACAATGTGAATGACTGATACTGAACCACACAGTAAGCATCATACACCCAAAGCTCACTGTCAACCAACGGGCTGGTTTCAGGTCAGGAAAATCTTGCATCAGTCGAGCCTTGTCCTTTACTGAACATACTGAGGAAGCATACAAAAATAAACAACAATAACAGAACTAGCCTCACTTAATCTAAGTTTTGCATACAACACGGTAAACCACAGGTCACTCATGACAAAACTGTATGACACATTTAACAATTACCAGCTTGTAAAAAAAAAAAAAAAAAAATCACGTCAGTACAGTAAAACAGAATTTTCTCTACCATGCGGGAGGGCAGAAAGAGCCGGTGGTGATGATGGAAAACTGGGTTCACCCAGGGTAGTGTCACAGTCCCTGTACATTCAACCTGTACACCAATGACCAAAACCAAGTTACATGACCCACTTCCTGTACGCAGAGGATCTGCCCGTCACATCTCACGGAAAGAGTTTTGAGGAAGTAGAACAAAATCTAGTACATGCTCTAAGCACCATTCCAATATACTACCAGGAAAACTCCCTTAAATCAAATCCCTCAAAGACACAAGTCCATGACTTCCACTTTCACTCAAAACGAAGCAAATCTAAAGCAGAATTTTAACCTGGAATGGCATCATTCTGGAATACCTAGATAAACTGGCATACCTGGATGTCATACTGAGCCAATCATTGATGTACAAACATCACTGTGAGAAGACCCATCAGAAAGTTGCAGCACAAAATAACTTGCTGAGAAAATGGACTAAAAGCAAATGGGAAGGTACACCAAAGGTGCTGAGGACCACAGCCTGGGCCACTGCACTTCTCCACAGCACAATATGTTTGCCAGTGTGGTCCAGGTCTGTATACACCAAAAAGGTCAACATAAACTTAAATTAAACACGTCAACCAATAACTGGTTGCACAAGAACCACACCACTTGATAAACTATACGAAGCTGGTGGACTTGCGGGCTGAAACTCTCAAACAGTCCATCACAAGCACAACGAGAAGCTTAAGCATATCTTCAAGGAATGCCACACTTTATTTGGAGATTCCTGCAAAGATGCAAGACTTACATTCCATAAGAGATTTCTGATCACGGTACTCACCGAGCCTCCAAATGACTACGCTCCACTACAGAAGATACCCAGTGGAGAGAACTTGAGATGGGAGATCTGCAGGTGCCCGAATTGCATTAGAACAGGTGTACCAGCAGTGAAGGCAAACTTGGTCAAGGGGGGCCTTACAGATGAACATGATGAAAGATATGTTTGTGGACAATCTGAGAATATGAAAAATTTCTTGACTTGTCCTAGCTGTCCCAGTAAATGCACCCTCAATGATTTCTGGCAGGGAAGCAAGGAAGTATTGGAAATACTCAATTATGGGCTGAAAAGCTGATCATTATACACAAAAAAGTAAACTAAGTCTCTGGAATCAAAATACAATCATTCCAGTACAGTACATCTCCAAACAGATGAACGTAAGTGAGAAGAATCAAGAACAAACATGTGATCTAAGGTAATCAAAAGTGATAGGGATCACTATTGCACCTGTATCAAATTTGCAAAAGATATTGGAAAAAATGGGTCTCCACTTCACTTTAGTTAATTAGTATTGCTGATAGGAAAATTTGCTTTTCTGTGGATCTAATCTTACTGTTACAGCTAGTTTTATTTCAGCATTTCATCTTCCCCATTTAATCCATCAAGTGAAAACCTCTCTCCATTGCCATTAGGAATAGTATAACGATTTCAAATATTGCAATAATAAGAATGAAGAAGAATCATAAATATGAGTGAAATGTGTCTACTACTTTAAAAAGCAGAAATATGAGTGAACTGTGTCTACTACTTTAAAAAGCTTAAATACAAATCGCTTACTTTAGCTTCACAGAAAATGACACAGCTGTATCTATAGAAGGCAACAATGACTACAGTACTAATTTCTCATAGTAAAAGAATTTGAATTTGTTGCCATACTTACAGACTCCCCAACTGCTTGTCCTCTTCCAACTTCTGTAATCTTATTATAGGGAGGAGGGTTTTCACTGTTGGACTGGAACTGTTTGCTCCATCCTGTGAACTATCCCCTTGAGCGCTTTCACTAAACTCATCATTCACAGTAGTACATGAATCAGTACAATGATTTGGATCTAGCTCTGGCTCCAGCTCAGATGTGGAGTCAGGTTCAGACTCTTCTGCATCTTCAAGCTCTGGCTCCCAGCTCGCTTCAGTTTCACACTCCTGCTGATGGCCATGCTTTCTGCCAGTTTCCAGCTCACACAACTGCAGTGTGTTGTGCTCAGATTCTGGCCCTGACTCTGATTCATGTTCTGAGCCCAGCTCCATTTCCTGATCGGACTCCGTATTTCGGCTTTGGTGGAGACTCATCTCCTGGCCAGGATTTAGGTCTTGGGGTTGACAGAGTTCCATTTCCTGATCATATTCCACAATTCGGTTTTGACACAGTTCCATCTCCTGGTCAGGCTTAATATGTATGTCTCGGGACAGTTCTACCTCCTGTCCAGACTCCTGTTGGGAGAGTTCCACTGCCTGGCTAGACTTTATCTCTCGGTTCTGGGAGAGTTCCATTTCTTGGTCAGACACCATATCAATGTCCTGGCTAGATTCCTTTTCCAAGTGTGCTTTCTGGTTACCCTCAAACTCAACATTTTGTACCAGTTCCTCAATAGGTTCTGGCTGCTGAATGAGCTTCTGATGATGACAAGGCAACTCATTTGCATCTCCATCAGGTAGCTCTGTTGATTCTGGAAGAGGTATCTCTGCCAGCTCTTCAAGACTTAACTGTGATGGACCTTGCTTTACAAACTCTTTCTCTGCCTCCCGTTTTCTGTTCTGATACTCTTTTTGAACTTTTCTATTTCTTTCAATACTATCTTTTATCCCTACCTCTTCCTGTTCTTCCTCCTCTTCCACAATGGGAGTGAAGTTCCTACAAGACACATGGAAACAGATTATCAAACAAATTCTGACACTGACATTTAGTTACTGTTTTTAAATAATATTAAAAAATTAAATCAAAACTGCTTTGAGATTCTTCTGAATGTCTTAAAAGAATATTAGTAACCAAAAACAAACTCATTTCACTTGATTTCAGATAGTAATTACAGAGTTAAATTACGTGTATGTGCACTTAAACTACTTCAGACAGGTCCATACATCAAGAGTACATACATCGTGAACATAAAATTTCTTGTCCCAGTTGCCTTCTTTTCAAATGTCTCTTTCTTGGGTGTGGTTCTCTCTAACAACTCTTCAGAGTTCAATTTATCATTTGCTGCTACTTCAAAATTTGCTGTAGTCTGAGAACTTATGCTTTCTCCAATTTCATCCTGTGCTGGGCCATCAGTATTTTGAGTATCAGATAATCTGTAGCAGTCTGGATGATTGCGCTGGACATGCAGCTGGAAATGAAATAGTCCCATGAAAGAATAACACAAAAATGCACTAAATAACATGTGGGACATTAACAAATTTGTATTAAAGCTGAAAAGTGTACTGTTCTTGTTGTTGTTACTGTTACTACCATTATTCCAACAATAACTACTTCCCTGCGACACAATGTCAACAATTGTGCATTTCAAGCAGTGTACAAGAATATTTGCTCAATTGTTTCAGTATTATCCATTAAAGATTTCTGCCATAATCCTACAATTTCTGAGAATGAGATGGACTATGTTCTAGAAGAAATTTCAACTAGTTTAGGTAAAAAATGTCGAAGAGAGTTTTGCATACATAAACCTGGAATTATTTTACTTGCAAATATGAATTTTGCAGTAGGTACAAGAGAGGAGAATGGATGTTAAAATACTTCAGAGGATAGCAGTGGCAATACCAAAATGAAGTTTAAAGAATGAGGAAGATTGGTTACAAGAAGGCTGTGCCATTATATTTTGAAGAACATTTGAACAGAGCTTAACAGTGCTAAATATTGGTGACCTCTGTTCTCTTAAGCTTGGTTTACACCACAGCAAACATAAGAGAAAAAGCATTTTATCTTGTGTAAACAGTTGGTGAGTACGAAGGAACAGCATTCACAGATTTGTTCTTGTACCCTGCCGATTGTTGGCCTTTCAGTATGTCATCAAAGGAAATTCACACACTTTCTGTTTTGGCACTCGCTTCAGTGTAACAGCACAAAGAGCATTTAGTCCTGCAGTCAGCTATTTTTCACACATCAACGACTTTTGTTATCGATCATGACTCATGTCAGTTATAAGAAATATGTTTTGTCGAAAATTTCTGAAGCAATCTAATTTCCAATGGTAGATGTGAGAAAGATGATGAAGTCATTACACGCTTCCACCTGGTGGAAACTTATTTAAAGTACAAAAGTTTTTGTATTTCTTTTTGTTATAAAGGAGCAGCAGAATACATTTCCTTGAAAGGAAACATACATGAAAAGGTATGAATTATGTTTATTACTTTCAAACTAAAAATACATTCTGGTGACCTTCTTTCCAGGTAATATAATTACGGCACAGATGCAGCTCTATTATTTTAGGAGTTTTCAATATAATAACTGAATATGTATTTTTACATTACATTATCCATACTTGATTGATAGTATCTTTTCTATAGGTACATGAACAAACTCCGTGACTGCTTCAAATACGGCACTGCAAGCATCAGGAACCATCCGACATATAGCAACTACTAAAATTTGAAACAAGTTGTAGCATACCTATCTACAGCTGTTGAGAACCTGACTGTAAATTTTAATCTTTCTTCACGTGAAACTGCTTTCCAGTGATGAAGGTTGAAATAAGGCTAAAGGATGCTGGAGCTGCAAGTATGTGGTAAGATGACTACTGCCACACATTTCACACTTTGAACATCTACATCTTTCTGTGATTTTGCTTTCTTTGTCACCAACAGTGCATTTACCGTACAACATAATCCTATCTGAACATTGTAGTTTAGCCTTGTGATACAACTAGATTGTATTGAGCGAAGTGTGTATGCTGATGACTTGACCACCAAAAAACAACAACACAGTACTCACAGATCTGGTATGCTCAATGCTCATTCTTTCCATTCCCTCCAATTTGAATACTTGTTCACAGAATAAGTGAATTGTACTGAATGATAGTGAATTGTCTGTGAATGCTCATTTACTTGTGTTCACTTCCGTTCACTCTAGTACAAACAAGACTTTAGCATAATCTGGACAGCACAATGAAATCAGTTTAGATGAGAAAAATACACCTCTATGTTTGTTTTTACATACTAACAAATTCTGCGATGGATTCATGTCAGTGCGGCTGCTCAGCGTGTTTGGTCAGAGGGGTGCTACCCTCTGTAGAAAAAAAAAAAAACTGAATAGTTTTCACCAATAGAATTTGAGAGATATCATGCGTTAATAGGGTGTCCATAATTAAAGCTCCAGTTTCAAAACGCTGTAGGAAGAAAAGCAATGCTTGGAATGATGTCAAATATGAACAGCATATTATTAACATGTGGTAACGTCTTGGAAAAGAATTTGATCAATTGATGGCAGTAAGAGTCAGAATGACCACTCACTGTTGGTAGAGCTCTTTTACAAGAATGGTGACTGTGTGCCAGTAGTGCTGTAGAAGTTCCACGCACTCAGGAGTATGGGGGGGAGGGGGCGTTGGTCAGATGTTTACTAAGGTCTGCCGAATATGATTAAAAAATACTAAAAGACCAGTTCTTTTGAAGTGCACTGTGGCCAGAGGAGGAAAGTAGTTGATCTGATGCCTGTGGAAAATGTGGCCACAGCATTGCAAGGGGGTAGAGCAATGACGTGAAATCATGTAGAGCATGGCAAATTACCCACATGTTGGATGTCTGTGAGCATGGTGCATAAAATCCTACAAAACATACTGCATGGCTATCCATATAAAACCATTCATGTTCAGGAGTTGCTTCCTGCTAACATCCCAGCAGGACAAATGTTTGCCCTGGAATATCTTGCTTGCATGGAAGTGGACAATGAATGGCTATGGAACATTTTGGGGACAGACAAAGCTCATTTCCGTCCTCAAGAATATGTGAATAATCAGAACTGTAGAATATGGGCAACAGACAAACTGCACACACATCAACTGATACACCTCATTCTGAAAAGGTGACTGTATACTGTACGGTGTAGGATAATGGCATCGTTTATCAAAGGTTTGTGTGTTTTTAATTATATGAATCCTCTGGGTCCTGTTAGCTGTACCATCACTGGTAAACTCTGAGGTCTTTTGCGCACCAGCATCATTCCAACACTTCAACAGCAAGAATGTGTGGGTTGGATCATTTTTATGCAGGATGGCACTCTTCTGCACATTGCACAGCCAGAGAAGCAGCTGCTGCAGAGGCATTTAAGAAATACTATAATTATTAGCCGTCGTTTACCTGCAGCATGTACATCCAGATCACTGGGGCTTCTGGCAGTGGGGTTATCTGAAAGCTGTAGGGTTCAGTGCTCCAATTACAAGCATAGCTGAATTGAAGGCACACATTCTACATGTGACCCCTGAGACATTCTGATCTGTTGTGGAACATGCTGTTTCTTGATGCCAACTTGTGGCATAGACCAGTAGGCAGCATATTCAACATGTCTTGCTCCAGTCTCACAAAAATTAGGAACCAATGTCATTTTGTGTTTTATACATTTCATTGCCCCTCAACAATTAGAAACCAATGTCTATTGCTTTTTATGCAGTTTTTGGCCTCAGGACAGTTAAAAACCAATTGTTCCCATTTGATGTAGTAAGACTTTGCTGTGGTGGATGAGCTTACCTAACTTACGGTGCCACAACTGTTGACTGCTGAACTTGTGCAGCCATGCACATTGAAAAGTATGGATGGTGTAATGTGAAACTCAAACCATAGATGTTGTATAGCGATTCATCTCTCATTTGTAGCCAACCTCATTTACATTACAATGTTTACAGCACCATCTACGGGTAAAGTTTTCACTAAATTTCTGTTTGTTCCATAACGTTTCCCCCTGCATCAATAATACACTGTTTTAATTTGGTGTCACTCTGAGCAGTATTTCTCTTTCCACACCGTCTGGGTCTGACGAGTGCTCGCAAGTGGGTTGCACTCAGCCTTTGTGAAACCAATCGAGGAGCTATTTGACTGAGAAGTGGTGGACCCAAGCACAAAAACTAAAAACGGCTGGGAGAACAGTTTGCTGACCACACGCCCCTCCATACCTATGATCATGATGTCTACTGGCTCAGGGTGACACGGTGGCTGGTCAGTGCCATGAACAAGACACCATAAGACAACACGCAAGTAACCATTTTGTAACATTAGTGTTACGAAGGCACATGTTAATCTTGTGACCGCATGAATTTAAGAAGTTATCCGCTATATAGACCCAATATATATGGTATAAAGTGGTAAGTGTTATCAGGTTGAAACATACCTTTTGTTTGTAATCCCACTGTTTACAAGATGTGAAAGGTCTGATGGCGATTCTGCAAAGGATATTGCAGTGGAAAACATTACTTTCTCTTTACAGATAACCTTTACAACACCACATCAATTACTCGTGAACTGAAGTAACAGCAAGAACATTTTGACTAAGGTTACCACGGCACTTTCGAGATGGTCATCTTTATACCTAAGAGATTTAAGGCCAACTCAAAGCCAGTATGTGATGTGCACAAGAACAAAAGCAAGATGGGTGTTAAATTGACTGACAATACTCTGATGTATGTGGAATTTAAGCACAGATCCATAAAATGGTGGGGGAAACTGGCTTTCCATGTCATTCAAATTGTGCCGACAAAGTCGTGCATAATTTATTAAGATAACAGGTAGATATCTCCCTGCTTCTCAGTTTATGGTGGCTGTCATTATCAACAGAAAAACTTGAACAACAGTAACAAAAACAAAGTGTTGTATTCACCCAGGGTAGTGAGAACCTTATTGGAAAAGTGTGGAGTCATCATTTTGAGCTAGACAGCAAGAATTAGAGACAGCAATGGAAACACATGGATTCACCCCCACTGAAAAAATCCCAAGCAATGAACACTTAGCAAAAACTGAAGCATGTCATCAATTCCAAATGGCTAACAATGTTGACGCAAGCATCATCCTGTTGCAGGTTAACACCAGCCCACATGTTGCTACGGTTTGTTTCAGCTACACTGCAGAAGTTTTGCCGAGAAGCCCTTACACACCCCCCATATAGTCCCCATCTCTCCCAATGCAATTTCCATATTTTTGCAGTCCTGGAGGAAAACATTAGTGGCTGTCGATTTGGTTCAGACGAAGAGGTGCATGTCCAGGTACAATCATGGCTCTATAGCCAACTGCAAACATTCTTCCATGAAGGCACTGACCATCTTATCTCACAGTGTGGTGAATTTATAATCAGTTATGCTGAGATTACTTTTGAAATAATAATACTTTTTTCCATCTGTCACATTTTCATCTGTTTGTCCCATATAAGTAACTTTATAAAAGTACACACTACACTTATGTTCAGAAAAAAAACAGAACACCTTGCACAACTAGAGATATTATGTTCATATTCACAGGACATGTAGATTAGTATGTTCTGAAGAAATGATTAGCATCTGAACCATGTTGACCCGTGGGTTTAAGGTCAACATCAACATCGTGGCGAACACCACCTACCGGTAAAATGTGCCTGTGGCTCTTGTTGTCGCTATAAACTGAAGGTAATCGATTAGTGTGATTTGAGCAGATGCGTTGGATGACTTGCAGATGTATGCACGAACTGTACTGTCAAATCTGTAAGTTCGAAAGAGGGCGTATTATTGGCATGTGGGAAAGTGATGCATCCATCTGGGAAAATCCCGTTCATGTGGGACGAAGTGTTTTAGCAGTGCAATGGGTGTGTGCTGAATTGTTCACAGAAGGCAGTAGAACATGACGAGATGGTTAAGTTGCACCGCCAAGACCACCCCCTTGAAGATCGACACCTCATATGAATGGCATTGCAGGACAGATTTGTGTCCTCCTCTGTTCTGGTGCAACTGTGGAACAGTGTAACACATCTTACACTATCAGGGGCGACAGTCCATTGCCGTTTATTACGGCATAGGTTACGCGCATATATTATCCACTTCTCTGTCTACCTTTGACGAATGTGCAGAAACTGCAATGGTATATGAAACGATGTCACTAGAAACGGGAATGGCATCGGATAGTGTTTTCGGATGAATCAAGGTTCTTTTTGGTTGAAAATGACAGCTGCATTTTGGTTTGCTACAAATGAGGGAGCAGCATCAAAGTGACTGCATTCACACAAGACATACAGTGCTAACTCTAGGTCTTATAGTGTGTAGTGCTTTTGGATACAACCACAAATCACAGCTGGTGCATGTCCACGGCACTGTGACCAGTGTGACCTATATAAATAAAATCCTGTGACCCATAGCCATTCCATTTCTGCACAACACCCCAGACACCATTCTTCAGCAAGGCAATGCATGTCCACACATTGCTGCAGAAATACGTGCCCTGTCCCACTGGATCACAAGACTTGTCACCAACTGAAAATCTGTGGGATATGGTGAATCACCAGGTGCAGTGCTGTGACCCATTGCCAACCACCACAGATGGGCTTTGGAGCGAGGTGAATACAGCACGGATTGCTATAGCACAGGATGTCATTTGTGTCTTGTACACACTAAACCAAGGTGACTGAAATGCTAATTATTTCTACAGAACATACTAATGTACAAGTCCTATGAATATGAACGTCTTATCTCCAGTTGTTCAAGGTGTTCTGTATTTTCTGAACAGAGAGTATATTAATAACAAAGTATTACAACAAATCTTAAACACACACACACACACACACACACACACACACACACACACACCTGCATTATGCTGGATGGACATACAGTACTGGAATTGTTGAACCAGCTGGACATACAGTACTGGAATTGCAGTTCACAGGGTGTATACGGGGACAAGGAAAAAAAATTCCCGGATTATACCCGGATTTCTCCCGGATATCCCGTTTAAAAAATATGCTTTTTCCCAGGCGAAAATACACTTTTTCTGTGCTAAGTGACAGTAAGTTTTCCATAGATTTTCCCTCGGAACTGTAAAACTTATCAATCCTTTGAATGGCTATCGTTTTATACAATCGCGTAGAACTTCACGGAAAAAAAAGACGGGGCAGAGAAGTTTTGGAGAGAGTGTGTAAAAACAAAGATGATGTGACTTACCAAACGAAAGCGCTGGCACGTTGATAGACACACAAACAAACACATACATACACACAAAATTCAAGCTTTCGCAACAAACTGTTGCCTCATCAGGAAAGAGGGAAGGAGCAGACTCTGAATGTGGCTCTCCAGCAGGGATACAACTTCCTCAAATCCTGCCCTGAAATGAGATCCATCCTTCATGAAATCCTCCCCACTCCACCAAGAGTGTCTTTCCGCCGTCCACCTAACCTTCGTAACCTCTTAGTTCATCCCTATGAAATCCCCAAACCACCTTCCTTACCCTCTGGCTCCTACCCTTGTAACCGCCCCCGGTGTAAAACCTGTCCCATGCACACTCCCACCACCACCTACTCCAGTCCTGTAACCCGGAAGGTGTACACGATCAAAGGCAGAGCCACGTGTGAAAGCACCCACGTGATTTACCAACTGACCTGCCTACACTGTGAAGCTTTCTATGTGGGAATGACCAGCAACAAACTGTCCATTCGCATGAATGGACACAGGCAGACAGTGTTTGTTGGTAATGAGGATCACCCTGTGGCTAAACATGCCTTGGTGCACGGCCAGCACAACTTGGCACAGTGTTACACCGTCCGGGTTATCTGGATACTTCCCACTAACACCAACCTATCCGAACTCCGGAGATGGGAACTTGCTCTTCAATATATCCTCTCTTCCCGTTATCCACCAGGCCTCAATCTCCGCTAATTTCAAGTTGCCGCCACTCATACCTCACCTGTCATTCAACAATATCTTTGCCTCTGCACTTCCACCTCGACTGACATCTCTGCCCAAACTCTTTGCCTTTACAAATGTCTGCTTGTGTCTGTGTGTGTGCGGATGGATATGGGTGTGTGTGCGAGTGTATACCTGTCCTTTTTTCCCCCTAAGGTAAGTCTTTCCGCTCCCGGGATTGGAATGACTCCTTACCCTCTCCCTTAAAACCCACATCCTTTCGTCTTCCCCCTCCTTCCTTCTTTCCTGATGAGGCAACAGTTTGTTGCGAAAGCTTGAATTTTGTGTGTGTGTTTGTGTGTCTATCGATGTGCCAGCGCTTTCGTTTGGTAAGTCACATCATCTTTGTTTTTAGGTATATAAAGACCTTTGATTTGCAGCAACATATACGCTGCATATTTTCGTGTAACGAAAGTATAAATTCGAATTGCACCAAACACATCGCGTTGGTTTCCGGAGCGTTGAAACCGAGGTTGCGATGTCCTTTTGTATGCGAGTCATATCTTAAGCCACGAGATTTCGCCAGCCGATGACAGCAGCTATTCAGAGCATGGACATGTGTTACTGTCAGCCAATAGCAAGATCACTGGTTGCATAGTGCGAACATGCAAGAGGAAAAGTTAACGGTTTACATTAATGTACACAGTACCGTATATCTACAAGAAAAGCTAAGCTTTCACACGTAATATTGGTCTCTATGATTAACAGGCAACAACAGAAGCTAAGCTTTCACATGTAATATTGATTTTTTTTTTTTTTTTTTGCGTGTGTTATACTTTAAGATACATCACACAAATGTGCCAGTAAATTTAAAATTCTGACATAAATGTCTCGGCTCGAAATTCTTGGATGGTCCTCAAACTGTTCAGTTTTGAATGCTCTGTGATCTAGATATCCATCCCACTTTCTCACACGTAACATAATTCATCTTGCGTAAAAAGAAATTTACTTTGAAAGTAATGCTTTTATAACCACCGTTCGCAATACTATCCGGAGACTGTTAGAAATAGGTTCGATTTACCAGTTGCCAGAGAGTGCCAGAAAACAGGCATTATTGTGCGTGTGCAACTGCAGTGGTGTAGGAAGCCCGCATGTTCGTGTGTATAAAGTACTAAGAGAGCTTACATTACACCATAAAAGAAACGGCATCAGAGCACACTCCAAAGAGCATCGGAATTTTGTAAACCATACTAAAATGCATAATTCGGCTTGAAGTGCAAATTGGCTTTTTCCAGATTCACAATGAAGTAGGTCCCATCTGATATTAAGCTTTGCAGTGTGGTTTTTAGGATGTAAATTTTCTTGGAGTACCAGTACTCTACGATCTCATGTTTGGTTCTTTATTATGACATAATGCCATATATGGCAGAAGATGATAACGTGCACTTGAAATTCAGCGAACAGTTGGAACTAGCCAATACTGTAGTATGAAACATTTCGTTTCAAATAAAATGATTGCCTCAACAAAAAGATTAATAAAGCCAAATTTCTTTAGCAAACTTGCAAAAATAACTTCACCGTTCTGCAAGGTGATTAATGCTTGACTGCTACTAACTTGGAAATAAAATAAAATCAGAAAACTGAAATTAATAATATATTTCTGCCCTCCGTAATTATGTGAATGTATTTTAATTCACTTGATAGCTCCCGGCCACAGAAATCTGTTGTGTTTTCATTTGACGTGGGACCTGTACACAAAGAGAAGCAGCGAACTCACTAAACGTAAACACGGGTCACGTGGAGGTTAAACCCCTCCCTACTACAACTCAGACAACTCTGTGCAAGCGTGAATCTGGTAGCTAAGGCGTGCGAGAAAATTTTTTTTCGTTTGCTTCTGGCTGCTACTACCGATACAGCTAACAGCCCGAACTTCAAGTAGCGGGAGAAGGTACTGCTTATACGCGAGTCAAATGCACATGCGCAACAGACCGCAAGCAATTGGTCAAATGAATCTAATGTGAACAATTGTGACGTCATGCTCATAGCAAGCAGTTTATTGTTACAAAGAATTACAGTCTGCACCCTACGGCCTTTGACATATTTTTGCTATTTGCAGACGCTTGTGCGTGCACGGTGTTTTGGTTGTTGTAAATTGCACATTTCCTTTGCCACTAAACCATTTATAAAATGGTTCAAATGGCTCTGAGCACTATGGGACTTAAGTGCTGTGGTCATCAGTCCCCTAGAACTTAGAACTACTTAAACCTAACTAAACTAAGGACATCACACACAGCCATGCCGAGGCAGGATTCGAACCAGCGACCGTAGCGGTCGCGCGGTTCCAGACTGAAGCGCCTAGAACCGCTCAGCCACTCTGGCCGGCCCCCCTCGTTTGTATTTTATTGCTGCAGTATCATTCTCCAGTAGCAGGATACAATAACATTCTTTACTAGAGAATCAATTCTGCAGTCAAAATTACAAAAAATTCAATTGAAAGCTAAAACAATGAAAAATTCCCAGAATTCCGAAAAATTCCCAGGTTTTTCCCGGTTTTCTCCCGGATGAAAAAAATCCCGGGTTTTTCCGGGATTTCCCGGTTGTCCCGGGTCGTATACACCCTGAGTTCAGCAGGTAGACTGGGGTGAAGGTTATGTTGGGTCGGGTGGGTAGAAGGAGATAGAGGCAGAAGAAGTGTGTGTGTGTGTGTGTGTGTGTGTGTGTGTGTGTGTGTGTGTGTGTGGGGGGGGGGGGGGGGGGGCGGGGGGGGGGGGCAGACAGATAGCAGCTTGGAGGCAGGCAGCAGGTGCACAGTTTAAAAATGTGGTAGGAAGGCGTGGTAGGTGCATGGGCTGTCATGTGACCCAAGTGTACCAAAGACAGGGAGGTGCAGCACACAATGATGGCAACGTGGAGGCATGATTGTGAGGGGAGGAGAGAGCAGGGGAAACTGTTGGATACGAAGGACATGTTGCAAGGAAAACTCCAATCTAAGCAGCTCAGAAAACCTGGAGCTGTAGGAAAGGATTCAGACGGCACGGGCTGCGAAGCAGTCATTTAACTAGTGCATGTTGTGCTTGGCAGCGTGTTGTGCCACTGGGTGGTCAACTTTTGTTCCTGGGCACAATTTGGCAGTTTGTTTGTTTGTTTGTTTGTTTATTTATTTATTTATCCATCCATAGACAATCAGGATTTGTACGGAAGTTTGCCCCCCCCCCCCCTTTTTTTTTAAAAAAAAAATTGTGAAACAGATGTTCGATCAATAAGAAAGTTGTATGTTTTAAACTATTCAAAATGTTTTTCATGTAGAAATCATACATTAGTACAGTTCAGAGAGAGAGAGAGAGAGAGAGAGAGAGAGAGAGAGAGAGAGAGAGAGAGAGAGAGGTTGATACTAAATGACAATTCTGACTGATCCCAGTCTTCGGGTCTGTTATTCAGAGAGATTCTCCATTCCCTCAAACTGTTGTAGTCAAACTATTGATGTACTCCTGGACACAGAATGTAGTAATTTCATGACATTATTTCCAACATGCATAGTAAATTTCTAATTATTTATCAAGTTTCTTTTTGAGAAAAGAAATACTTTGGTGTCAAAGTAGAATATCTGCCAATACAAATAGCAAAAGCCAAACTACATCTCAAAACACAATAGAACATTAATTTTCCATTTGTCCTTATGTACCACAGATTCTTTTTATTATCTAGTAAGGTAAATGTGTAATGGTCATACTGAAAAGGCATTAGTGTACATAAGTTGGAGTTCAAAGAAATTGTAGGATACATGACAGGTATGTAATGTTATAACTTAACTACATTTTAACACTCTGACAATAAAAGTTGACATAAACAATAGATATGGGAAAAAATTCATTCAGTCACACGAACAGGGGAATATGCACACACTTCTCGACATTTTCTGTGATGGTTCAAATGGCTCTGAGCACTATGGGACTCAACTGCTGTGGTCATAAGTCCCCTAGAACTTAGAACTACTTAAACCTAACTAACCTAAGGACAGCACACAACACCCAGCCATCACGAGGCAGAGAAAATCCCTGACCCGCCCGGGAATCGAACCCGGGAACCCGGGCGTGGGAAGCGAGAACGCTACTGCACGACCACGAGATGCGGGCGACATTTTCTGTGATACCTTAACAATTATTTACTTCAACAGCATTTTTGTGTTTATATATATTTATTTCATTAATCAATGCTACTTCCTCACTGCAATTAAAATATTCTTCAGTAAAATACTTTGTTTTATATCAGTACAAATATCATTCAGTGTCACTTCATTCTGGTGGACAGCTGGTTGGCGACCATGCCCACGTAAAATGCTGAGCAGTAATTACAGCAGAGCTGGTATATAACATAACTTCCTTCACAGATGGCCCTGCTTCTGATATGATTGAATAAGCCTGTGACCCCACTGGAGAAGGTTCTCTCTCTCTCTCTCTCTCTCTCTCCCCTAATCCCAATGTTCCCCTGTACAGCCACCTTCTACATTATTCTCAAAATCACAAACCCAACATTGGACACCTCATGGTAGCTAGTTATTGTGCTTTCACTGAAAGAATCTCCGCTCTTTTTGACCAACACTTCCTACCGATTGCCCAAAGCCCAGCCTGCCATATCAAAGATACCAACTACTTTCTTCTCTAACTCTCTATCATTGAAACTCCATTAGCACCTGGATACATACTTATCATTGTTCATGTTAAATCCCTGTACATCAATATCCCTACCTCCCCAAGGCCTTCCCACTATCAAACACTACTCAAACACCATACCAATCATATAATCGCGCACAACTATTTCTTTGGTGATGGGAAGGTATATTAAAAAATCAGCAGCACAGTCATGGGCACCAGTGTAGCACCCTCTTATGCCAAACTGTTTATAAAGCATCTAGAGGAAACCTTCCCAGCCTCTCAAAGGTTTTGTTTTGCTCATGATCTGGTCGCAGGGCAAAGATATCAAATAATCATTCCACCTAGCCACAACCTGAACACTTTCTCTTCCATATGCTTCACTTGGTCCTCCTGAAACAACTGTTCCACTTTTCTGGACGTTGATCTCCATCTCTCGATGGCTTCAATTTATATCTCTGCGTATGTTAAACCCATTAACCACCTGCATTTGGACTGGCGTCTCCCCTTCCGCACCAAAAAATCACTCTCATACAGCTGCACCACCTGTGGAAGGACATATCTGCAGTGTTGAGAATTCCCTTGTGCTGTGTGCTGAAGGTCTCATACATGCCTTCACAGACAGGCTCTACTCTCCAAACCTAATCTGCAGACAGATTTCCTGTGCCATATTATCACATGCCCTCTCTGCCAGCTTCCCACCTCTTTCTCCCTCCACCCACCCCACCCACCAAAATCCCCATCCTTGTCCACCTGCCAAACTGCTTTTCTGACACTGTGTGTCCAGCCAGCACAATGTAGGTGCGTAGGTGCACATGGGTGTGTGTGTGTGTGTGTGTGTGTGTGTGTGTTTTCTCCTTTACTCCAAACTATTTACACTTCTGCCAGAACTTTCCTTACTATATGTAAAAACAATTATGGTTTCCAGTCTAGATTCACAGTTTACAGCTTAGGACCTAAGCTGTTAATGTGCCAACTTCAATCAACTATTGTGGCAGGAAACTGAAACTACGAGAAAAAAGGCATTCACGCCATTCAAATGTTGACAAATTAGAAAATTATCCAATATAATGAAAAATGAGTACTACAAAAGATTGTTCACTGCTGCACTCCAGTCTCTCTTATGACCACAAAGTCAATGACACATTATTAAATGGTAATCGTTTTTTCTCCTTTACCTCACTTTCTTTCTGCATTACTCTATAACAATTTGCTTGAAGCTATATGTTTTTGATCTCCATTGCTTCATCCATTTCACAGGGAGCCACTAAAAAAAAAACACAGAGAGAGAGAGATAGAGAGAGAGAGAGAGAGAGAGAGAGAGAGAGAGAGAGAGAGAGATGATTATCATCAACTAGATTATCACTATGGCCCTTTGCACAATTTTCTTTCTCAATTGGACCCAATCACCTTCCCATGCAACAATTTGAGCAACACTTTCCATGTCTCCTTTCTTTTCTTAGTTCTATTTACATATTCAGACTTTCATGTTATTTGCAAATTTGATCTTTCTCCAGTGTAATGTTCGTCCTTTTCTTCAAAAAAAATCAGAAGCGCTATCTTTAAATATCATGTTATGTGTGAGAAAATAACATTCTACTCAACCAACAAACTCTGTTCATTTTGTTTTCTGCCTCCATTTCTAGTGTGAGATTTTAACAACTGTGGAGTCCTGTGCCATTTAATCATCGTAATATGAGTTTCTGGAATGTCTCTCCTTCATTCCACCACATGTAATAATTATTCTTAAAAAAACTATTCCTTTCTCCAATGGCTCTTTTGGTACCACAAAAGGAACAGCCTGGCTTCGAAATAAAAATGATCTTACTATATTGGAAACCTCATGAAATGTGCAATAGATCAAACCACTGTAGATGATTTTCACTTGGTAGTTCATGTTTTCCCAGTTGCAGTAAATTTTGTGATTGGTAGTTCAGCACTTTACCTCTGTATGCCCTGTAGATCAATGTGTGTGAAAAATACATAGTTATTAAATGAGTCATTATAGCCATGTAGATCACAGAAAAAAAGGCATCAGTAGATGACTAAAAGAAAATACATTTATAGTTTACATCAGACAGGACAAACAATATGTCAATCGACACAATTTCCTGTCATCTCTAGCAATTTTTCATTACAGCTATTAAAAAAACTTGAGGGTTTTTTTTTTAACTACATCTCAGAAATTGATTTGAATAAAACATTATACAAATGTCACAGAAAACAGTATAACAGATTTACCTTATTATAAGATTAAATATGACTTACCATAAAAGATTTCTGTTTCTGATATCGCTTCTGACATTTAGTTTCTGGACAACAATACTGTGAATCTTTTATGAAGATTTTGAGATTGCCAATAACCACTGTAAAGAACAGAGAATGAGATCTTAACTATTCAGAACAATAAAATGTTGAAGATCACAATTACAGTTACAAATGGTACCTGTACTACATTGTTACTATTACAAACGATTTCCACGAAAGTGCCTACAACTGACTGTACATATCCCTCTCGATGTAGTTGATGTCTGCCAGTGGCCACTGACCACCTGACACCAGCTAGTGCCCACACAGGGTGTTGCGAAATTTTGTGTCTTGCACCAACGATCCACAGTGTATTTCCACATTCGCATTGGCAAATGTATAGATATTCAATATTTATTTGATTTTGAGTGATAAATATACATGCTAAATTACCTGAATACCATGCAGTAACAACAGTGCTGTGACCTGAATATTGAAGTATGTAATCTACAACTGTGGGCAAAATTTACCTGAAGAAATAGGTTACTGCACAGATTCTTGATGTTTTTGTTTTGTTATTAATAATTATATTTATCAGTAGTTATTTTTATTTGTGATTCTAGTATTATTCTTGCAGAGATACAATGAAAGTCACACATTTGAAGGTTACAAGGAGTATTACATAAGTGTTACAAAACAGAACATCAAAAGTAAATAGTCTAACGTTTGCAACATTTGATTCACTTTCTATTCAATAAAAGGGTGACAACCATGGGAGGCAGCTCAAAACACTTGTGACATGTATGAGGTGAATACCAATGAAGAAATAACCACAGAAATCTCACTTAAAGTAGGATCATTTGGGCATGAATTGTTCACTACATTCAGGGAGATAACGAGCTTTGATGCAGAATGTTTTTTATGGTTACCACTATAGTCCATGTCAGCATATCTGATCTTTGGTCATTTAACCTTCATGAAAATTTTCCATTCAATGGGCAAGATCCGTAAGTCAGGTGTGGGGGTACTAAATGCTCTAATTCAGTACAACAACAATGATGGGGGTGCCCAGACCTGCATTTTCACTTGATCATTACCTGCTGCTCACCGAGTATTCCTATCCAATATCGTTACAGCTGACCAGATAAAATGCCTTAATGTTAACTACATAAATAGTTATTAATAGGTGAGCCCTAATATAAAACACCTGTTATAGCAAATGGTAGTGCACGGTCACCAGAGATAACCTTTAGCATCTGTTGTGCAAAAAGATTGGTGTGTACTTCAAACAAATTCTCTGAAGTGTCTCCACACACCCCCACTGACATTTCGACCCTTTGGAATGATAAAGTTTCAACTGACAAATTCAAAGAAAATGAGTTGTTAGTGTGATAAGGTTCTATCCGACTTCTGCTACACATAGACTGTGTGCATGCGGCAATCTGTGGAGAAGTAGCCGAGTTGCAATAATGCTGAAATTCCAACTGATATCACTTTGTTTGATTCGTTTAGATGTCAAGGTTCTATTTAACAGATAGAACAGAGTGTTTCTACAGATAAATTTTAGTTAAGAATGACAGTTCCTAGAGCTCATTTGGAACCTTGTCATATGAATGTACTCTAGTGAGTGATTTTAGGACCATCATTTTATAAATCCGACATTGTTTCTATTGTTCATGAATTGTTAGGGCATTGCTGCTCTGGTTTACTGTTTGTGTGGTGTTCATATTAAATAATCATGGATGCAATTAATGACTCGATAGCTGAATAAATAGAAGGTTCCAGCTCACCACCCAATCCAGAAAATTCAGATGTTGAACGCAGTCTTGATTGCTCCACCTACACCAACTATATGCATGTGCTTCCAGGTAAGTTCCAAATGTAAATACATGCTATGAAATTAATTTGTTTTGTTATGGGACAAACTCAAGGAGACAAAAACACAAACACAAAGAGAAGAAAGCATTTACTGACATGCAGTCATGGAAATCATTGGTAAAAAGAAAACATAACCAAGTTGGAGAGGTCAAAGTGTTCCAGTAAAAAGCACCAACACTGAAAGGTTGCATAAACATGTGCAAATTCAAGTGCAGAGCAAGAACTGAATAAATTGATATGAAAACATTATTTTGTAGTTATTATTAGTTAAGTCACAACAAGAAATACCACTTTTTACGCAATTATACTGAGTGAAGTATAACTGTGAATCCAAAAATGAAGAATACTAGAATGACTTATAAAACATTTAGTTTCAAATAATTTTTTAATCTTCAATGAGAAAAAAATCCAGGTAACAAAAAGGGGGGGTCGTATACCATGTTCATAAAAATATAGCTCCTGCTAGTAACACACCACCATGTGACAACACAGGTATCAATCAGAACAGTTCCAGGAAGCTTGGTGAGGTTGAAAAACAATAGTTAAAGCAGCATATAAATTTTTTCCAGTTGAAGAGTCACTACTGCAGAGTTCAAAAAGCAAAAAAATACTTTGATTCAAGTTTATCTCTTTTTAAAATGTACTGCCTTTATAAAGATAAATGTTAAGAAGTTAAAACACCAGTCAAGTACAGTATGTATAGGCATATTTTTGTCATGAAATTCAGTTTAGGAATCAATGAGAGAAAATCTAATCGTTGCTACCTATGTGAAGAATGCAAAGTGTCAAAAACATACAACACATTCACTGAATGTTTAAAAGAAAATTACTTTGAAACATATTAAAGAAAAAGAAGAATTGGGAACATTCACAGATGAACACAGGAAACAGAAGTCTGCCCCATTGCTTTGCTTTGACCTGCAGTATGTAATCTCGTGCCCAAGAGGAGAAGTCAGTATATATTTTACAAAAGAAAATTAAATTTATATGATTTAACAACTCATAATTCATGCAGTAAAACTGTATCTTAAGCCCTGCAGACAGAAGAATTGTCTGGCAGATTTTGAAATAACCTTGCAGGCACCTTTAAATCCTTTCCAGACAAGGTAAATTACGAACACAATATTATCGAGCTGATCACATGGAGCAATTCCTACATTCCCCAGAAACAAAATTATTTTATTCCCTATGCTGTTTTGAATTTCCCCAAAATCCTCATGTGAATAAAATTATAATGTTGTAGTTGGTGCCTGGACATTCATACATTCAGAAGACAAAGTGCACACAGTCCACTGGAAAAAAGAGTTTTCCCCCGTTGGATTCCAACGATTATTGAAAAGTATCGATCGCAAAATTCCTCTTTAACCACTACAGCTCTGAAATGCAAATTTTTATGACTTTGGATCAATGTTGAAGAAATTTAATTTTCAAGTTCTCATATTTGCACAAGAACATCATTGGAATTTACACAAGGCCCAGCACATATTTCATACAAAATATGATTCATTTAAAAGATTGTGGAAACTGTCAACTTTAAATTTTGCCAAGGAGGGGCACAATCAAAGAGCACAACTTTAATTTCTGAGGATAATTAATGTACAGAATTGAATGTACAGTCAATTAAGCCAAAGAATTGAACAACACTAAACCGTTACTATCAGAAGAAAAGAAGAAAAATATCAGCGACATGCTGAAGTACTTGCCTCCTATGGATCAAGATTATTACTAAGCTTTCATGGGATTACATTTCTTTATGAAAAAATGATACATGGGCTAACTTCATTGTATTGAAATTTAAACAGACACTTTTTTCTTTTTAGTATTCAATTATTTTTCTTGTAAATAATGATAAAGTTGAATATTTATATCATTATTACCTTTCACTAACCATACCTTATCATCCCGACACAAACATTAGGGTTTAAGTGACTGAAGAAACAACTGTAGAGGCAGACAACCAATGAAAATGCACGATATGCTTAATAGCACAAACACATACTCATTTCTCGTACTTTTCAGTAGCAGTTTTACAAAGAATGAGGTAGGGGGAAAGTTAACACAGTTATGTTGCACTTTTGTTACTGTTTTTGTAAAGGTTCTTTACAGCCCATTCTCACACGCACTACCTTGTACTATATAAAGAAAACACTATTGCAGGTAGAGTGATGACTGAATAATGAGTTAACAAAACTTCGACATCAATTTACATGAAATGTCTTAGTTGGGAGCTTGTCATTCCAAAGGGTTAATTTGCTGCCAGCACCTGAGATGCCTTTTGCTAAAAGGAACAACCAATAACCAAGCATCAAGTGCTACAGTATGCTGATTTGACAAAACCAGCTATCCAGCTTTGTGTTTAGGGCTTCCCCTGTCACACTTCTTCCAATCACGCATTCTAAAAAATCTACCTTCTTGGTTGGTTGGTCTTGGGAGTAAAGGGGCCAAACTGCAGGGTCATTACCTGCTGCTCACCGAGTATTCCTATCCAATATCGTTACAGCTGACCAGATAAAATGCCTTAATGTTAACTACAAAAAATACGTCTCAACTTAAAAACAGTCCCAAAAGGAGTTGGGGAAAGTAAAAGGCGTAAAACGAACTTCGAATGACACTGAAAGACAAAACGACGGAAGCTAACAGAAAGGGGAGAATGTACACTAAAAGGAGAAAGTAATGGAAGGTATTAAAAGAATACAGCAGATAACCTGGGCTGGCTGATCGCAGCAGTAAAAAAAGAACAAGCAGCCATCATGCAACACACTAAAATCTCAAGCTTGAGAGACAAGGCTAGAGGAACACAGACAGGGAAAAGGTGAACACCAAGGTGAACAAACAGCAAAGAAACAGCGAGGAAGAGTTAAGATGGATGTAGGGTGGAGGCCCAAGAGAGATTGTGTGATACCCCCCACAAATAAAATGTAAAACAACTTCAGCCATTGAGGCACTGTCTCCCACCACCACTGGCAGTGTGGCAGAAAGGTTAAAAGTCTGCTGTAGAGCAGTTAAAATTGGGCAGTCCTACAAGATGTGGATGACAGTCATGTGGGAGCCACAGCAACACCTATGTGGGTCCTCGCAACGGAGGTGACCATGTGTCAGCCAAGTATGGCCCATGTGGAGCTGGCAAAGGACAACATAGTCCCTGCGAGCGGCTCACATGGATGACCACCACAAATTTGTTGTCTCCTTGATAACACGTAGTTTATTTGGTGTACTGAAGGTGCAGCATTTAGTATCCCAGATCTCAAAAACTTCACAGCAGAAGACCAATCAAAGATCAGTCTCCGGCAAGCCGATCTCCAGAGTTGGTTTACCAGTAGCTTGTTTGGCCAGCCAGTCAGAAAGTTCATTGGCCAGGATCTCGACATGTCCTGGGGTATAAATGAAGGTTACTGAACGTCCACTGTTGCCAAGGACATAAAGAGACTCCTGGATAGTCACTACCAATTGATGGCAAGGAAAGCACGGGTTGAGAGCTTGTAGGCTGCTTAAGGAGACACTTAAGATGACGAAGGACTCACCAGGACAGGAGCAGATATTCTCAAGAGTGCGACAGATGGCTACCAATTCTGCAGTGAAAACATTGCAGCCATATGGCAAGGAGCACTGTTCAATATGTCCAACATGAGCATAAGTGAAGGCAACAAGACTGTCGACCATTGATTGGTTGGTGTAGACGATTTCTGAGCCCTGGAACTCACAAAGAATAGAGAAAAATTGCCGGCAGAGGGCCTCAGGTGGAACTGAACCTTTTGGGCCTTGCAATAGGTCCAGACATGGACAATGGAGGTATACATAAGTGGACATGCAAGAAAGGTGGTAGAGGGAAAGTGTCAAGTTCAGTAAGAAGCAACCGGACACAAACTGCAAGGAAATTCCCTGTTCTGGTCCGCCATTGCGGGAGATGGATCATTGTGTTAGGGAAAAGAAGACGGTAATTTGGAATAGTCCAGACTGGACTGCTGGAGGGTTTTGTACACCTGCAGCAGTGTAGAGCAATCAGAACCCCAGTCGGTGTGACTCAGGCATCGAATAATATTAAAATGCCGCCAGAACTTTTCCTTAAACTGATGGAGATAGTGAAACCAAGTTACGTGAGCATCAGCGACAAGTCCCAAAAAGCGGTAAGTCTCCACTACATAGAGTAGTTGGTCATTGAGGTAAAGTTCTGGATGGGGGTGGACATATGACGACGACAGAAGTGCATGACAAGTCTTGGTGACCAAATATTGAAAGCCATGAGTGAGAGCCCATGACTGCGCCTTTTGTATGGCTCCCTCAGGCCGGCGTTCAGCCACACCAATAGAAGGGGAGCAGAAGGAAAGAGAAAAACATCAGCCTATTTGAGGGGAGGTATTGAGGATCCAACTGCTAGTACAAGACCATTAACAGCAATTAAAATGAGTGGGACACATGACAGAGCCCTGCGGGACCCAATTCTCTTGTATATGGAGTGCACTGTGAGAAGCACCGACGCGAACTCTGAAAGTGTGGAGCGACAAGAAGTTCTGTATAACAATCGAGAGCAGGTTCTTGAGACCACACTCATGCAGAGTAGCGAAGATATGTCACCAAGTGGTATCGTAGGCCTTTATCATGTCAAAAAAGATGGCAATAAGGTGTTGTTGCTGGGAAACGGCCAATCGAACGGCAGACCCCAGGTGAACAAGTTGTCCACGAGACTCAAGGACCCAACACAACTGCCGGCTCACCATATGTTCAAGCAGCTTGGACAGAATATTGGTGAGGCTCATAGGGCGATAGTTATCCACATATAGTGGGTTCTTACAAGGCTTTAGCACTGGAACGATGATACTTTCACGCCATTCCGACGGCAATTTGCCATCGTTCCAGATGCGCTGGTAATCCACTGACAGATGTTTAATTGTGATTCTTGAAGTTTTCCCGGTGTATTGAATGATCGATGAGATTTTGGGATTGCAGCTGGATCATGTAGACTTCTTGCTACGATATTTCGGTTGGCAATCGTCCAGCCATCTTCAGGTGAGTGTCCGTCACTGGAGACTGCAAGTTCCCGGAGTCAGCTTTATAGCAAAAAATTGGCACGAAAACGCATGCGCATTGGCCTCTGTCACAGGAGTGTCCTCTATCGAAATCTGCGCCCTCTGGAGCTACTGTTCTATCTGTAGCATGCAGGCGCATTCGTAAAGGTGAAAACTACATGTCCGTCCTCTGTCGGAATGCGCACCTGCGTTGCTAAAAACAGACGTCAGATGTCGCCAAACGTGTCATTATGAATAAAATGTCTTCTCTCAGAGGAAATTAGAGAGATCACTGGGTCCCAAGCCTTGTCCAGTTGAAAACCGCCATCATGATTTACAAGATTTCGCGCTAGGCGTATCTCCACAGATTCTTTAATTACTGAATCCCAGAAAGTTTTCACTGGGGCCAAGATTTTAGTGGCAGAAAAATCTATAGCGTGTCCTGTGGTAATACAGTGCTCAGCTACGGCTGACTTACTGGGCTGCGAAAGGCGAGTGTGGCATTCGTGTTCAACGCACCTTTCATGTACTGTGCGTGTTGTCTGACCGATGTAAGCTTTGCCACACTGGCAAGGAATTTTATAGATCTCGGCCTTCCGCAGACCCAGATCGTTCTTCACTGAACTGAGAAGGGCACTAATCTTCGCCGGTGGCTCACGAAAGCTCCACGTCAGAAGGGCAACATTTCTGCAATGGAAAGGGCCGCATTACGAAAGCTACGAGAATATCCTCACACAGTGGTCTTACCAGCGGATAAGGGAAATGCTACAGTGCTATTGCTGTGTTAGGTTTATAATCAGAAGATCTACAACTTGCTGAGTGAACCGATGTATCGGAACATTGACAAAGACCCCACAGCGAAACTGGAGAGGAAAACATCAGCCCTGCAGAATTCTTCTTCTATTCCGCAAGAAGTGACCAAAAGACTAAGACCTCACAGTTCTGTGCCACCCAGGTTATACGGTCTTCCGAAGATCCATAAAAAAAGTTTCCGTTAGGGCCGTTGCCAGTAATATTGACGCCCTCACATATGATTTGGCAATACATCTTGCCTCTCTACTGAGACCTTTTGTGGGGAAGTGCGTGCATCATGTTCGCAACTCGGCTGACTTTATCAACACACTGAAGTCACTTCAACTCACAAGGGGAGGCCGCCAATTGTGAAATTCAGATTCGATTCATACTGCGCATAAGAAAAGTTCATGGCCAGAGGTGTAATGTGGCAAAGCGCCAAGATGCACTTCTCAGCCGCTGTCGAGAAAATCGACAGTTAAAAGAAACCGTTGCGGTGAAATACTCTCTACGATTAATGATTTTCTACAGCATCGTGGCGCAGCGGTAAGCACTCGGGTTCGTAATCCGAAGATCGCTGGATCGAATCTCGCGCCATGCAATTTTTTTTATAAACTATTAATGAATTGCTTATGCATGTTGGTGAAAGCGGATCACTCTCCAATTGTACCGCCTCCATTTTTCCGTTTTTTTAACAGGGTGTACCAAAGCTCTCCCATTCGCACTGATTTTCGACGATGTTATAAGTTGCGCTAGTGACCGCATCTACCTTCGTTCGAAGTTAGCAGGCAACTACGCTGTTATGCGGCGGCTCTTTTCGGCCCATTCAACATCTGTCCTTCAAGTGTAACGACCGAGTAACGGAGTTTATATTTCATACATGCCGCAGAAAATTTGTGTTCGTGGGGTCTCTATTCTAATTCGAACATTTGACTTACGCTATACGTATTCGTTTCGGAATACCGTTTCTACGTCTCCCGTTAACTATACGTGGTTAACATTATGAAGACAATTAATAACATTTGTGAAATACAACTTTGTTTGCGGAAAACATAATAATGATGTTCGAAGTCGCCAGTTTTTCCACGACAAACGCTTCCAACAACTTATTATATGCATAATTGTTGCAACTGATTGCCGGGAATTATATATATATATATACACACACACACACATTTGAATTTTTTATAAAAAAAAAAAAAAAAAAAGGTTGCATGGCGCGAGATTCGATCCGGCGACCTTCGGATTACGAACCCGAGCGCTTACCGCTGCGCCACGATGCTGTAGAAAATTATTAATTGTAGAGAGTATTTCACCGCAACGGTTTCTTTTAACTGGCGATTTTCTCGACAACGGCTGAGAAGTGCATCTTGGTGCTTTGCCACATTACACCTCTGGCCATGAGCTTTTATTATGCGCAGTATGAATCGAATCTAAATTTCACAATTGGCGGCCTCCCCTTGTCAGTGAAACTGACTTACTAGTCAGCTTTGATGTCATATCACTTTTCACTAAAGTTGCTCTTATGGATTCTTTGTCACTCATCAGCAATAAGTTCACTGCCGACATAACAGCGCTTTTCCATCATGTCCTTTCCTCAACCTACTTTTTATTTAACAATGAATATTTTGAGCAGACTGACAGTGTTGCCATGGGCAGTCCTCTCTCACCTTTGGTAGCAAACTTGTTTCTGGAAGACTTTGAGGAAAGGGCACTAGACTCGGCAGAGCTTAAACCGAAAGTTTTCTGGTGATATGTAGATGACACCTTTGTAGTGTGGCCCCATGGTGAAGAAGAACTGTCACGGTTCTTGCAACATCTGAATGCAATCCACAAGAACATCCAGTTTATAATGGAAGTAGAGAAGGATGGTTGCTTGCCATTCTTGGACGTCTTGGTTACTAAGAGAGTGGATGGGTCATTAGGGCATTCTGTCTACCGTAAGCCAACACATACGGACCTTTACCTGCAAGTGTTGAGTTGTCATCATCCTACACAAACTACCGGCGTCCTTAGAACGTTGGTAAACCGGGTTCATGTTGTTTCTGATGGAGACAGCCTTACAAAAGGAGCTGGAACATTTAGAATCGGTATTCAGTGGTAATGGTTACTCTCCACATCAGATTAGAACAGCGCTAAGAAGAAAGAAATGTGACCACCTACAAAATCAAGAAGATAAGGAGCTATTCAAGTCCAGGGTGTTCCTTAAATATGTCGGCAACCTTTCATCTAAAACAGGCAGGATCCTAAGGAAACATCAAGTTAAAGTGATCTTCCGGCCACCAGCGAAGATTAGTGCCCTTCTCGGTTCAGTAAAGGACGATCTGGGTCTGCGGAAGGCCGGGATCTATAAAATTCCTTGCCAGTGTGGCAAAGCTTACATCGGTCAGACGACACGCACAGTACATGAAAGGTGCGTTGAACACAAACGCCACACTCTCCTTTCACAGCCCAGTAAGCCAGCCGTAGCTGAGCACTGTATTACCACAGGACACGCTATGGATTTTTCTGCCACGAAAATCTTGGCCCCAGTGAAAACTTTCTGTGATTCAGTAATTAAAGAATCTGTGGAGATATGCCTAGTGCAAAATCTTATAAATCTTGATGTCGGTTTTCAACTGGACAAGGCTCTCTAATTTCCTCTGAGAGAAGACATTTTATTCATAATGACACGTCTGGCGATATCTGACGTCTGTTTTTAGCGACGCAGGTGCGCATTCCGACAGAGGACGGACATGTAGTTTTCACCTTAACGTATGCGCCTGAGCGCCACAGATAGAACAGTAGCTCCAGAGGGCGCGGATTTCGATAGAGGACGCTCCTGTGACAGAGGCCAATGCGTATGCGTTTTCTCGCCAATTTTTTGCTATAAAGCTGACTCCGGGAACTTGCAGTCTCCAGTGATGGACACTCACCTGAAGATGGCCGGACGATTGCCAGCCGAAATATCGTGCCAAGAAGTCTACATGATCCGGCTGCAATCCCGAAATCTCATCGATCAGATGTGTCGGGATAGTCGGCAAGGGCACTGAGAAATTCCCACTCACTGAAAAGAGCATTATATGGCTCAGGGTGGCATGGAGCAAAAAAATAGGTGTTGTCGTTCCACACACTGTGAGGAGAGAAAAAGCGGGGCTGTAATTCTCAGATGCAGAGGTGCGAGCATAATGCTCGGCAAGACGCTCTGCGATTATGTCTGGAACGGCAGATACAGCTCCATATGTGGAAATTCCACGTACACCTGTAGGGGTCTGACGTCCATGGTGGCATCGGAGCTTGCTCCAAACCCGGGAAGAAGAGGTTCATGTTTCAATCGTGGAGATGTATCATTCCCAACACTCCTACTTCCATTGTTTGATGAGCAGGTGGTCCTGGGCACGGAGCCGTTTGAAGGCAATGAGATTCTTCACGGATGGGTGGTGCTTATGATGTTGAAGGACCCGCCTATGGTCTCTAATGGCTGCAGCAATTTCCGGCGACCACCAAGGCACTGACTTCCGCCAAGGGCAACCTGAGGAACAAAGTATTGCCGATTCAGCTGTGGCAACAATTGTTGTGGTGATGGTGACAATCATCTCATCGATGTTACCATTCAATGGAGATTCAACAATGGTAGCGGAGGTGAAAGTGTCCCAGTTAGCCTTGGCAAAAGTCCATCTTGGCAAGTGTCCAGTTGAGTGATGGTAGGGTAGGGACAGGAAGAGTGGAAACTGGCCACTACAACACAAGTCGTCATAGAGCTCTCCAGTGGATAGACTGGACTTCAAACCGAGAGATTAATGGCCGAGTATTTGCCATGTGCCACAATGAAATGTGTGGGGGCACCTGTATTTAGGAGGCTAAGGTCAAGTTGAGTTACCATGGCCAGTAACCCTGGTTCCATACCACAAAGGAATATGGGCATTAAAATCACCTAGCAGGGGGTCAAAAAGTTTCTAGCCTAACAAATAAAGAATGACAGAAATTTCATAATATCAATTTATTTTTCAATATAATACCTGTGTACACTAACACACTTGCGGTCATGCTCAGATAACTTCTGCAAACCATTCAAATAAAACGTCTTCGATTTCAAGTCCAACTAAGCATTCACAGCATCAATCACAGCATCATCATTGTCAAATCATCGTCCTTTGAGGTCCTTTTTAGGTTTGGGAAAAGATAAAAGTCTGATGGGGCCAAATCTGGAGAATACAGCAGATGCAGTAACAATTCAAAGCCGCAGTCTTGCAGAGTTTCCAGTGTTGCGAGGACTTTGTGTGCTGGTGCATTGTCCTGATGCAAAAGAACTCCAGGCGCCAATTTTCCGAGCCTTTTTTTCTTTATCTCTTCTCTCAAACGATGCAGGGGGGTACAATAGTATGATGCATAGATAGTTATGCCCTTTTGCAAGCAATCCACCATAATTGTCTCTTCTGCATCCCAGAAAACTGATACCATCGCCTTAACAGCTGATTTTTGTACCCAGAATTTTCTTCAGGTAGGGGATGAAAAATGTTTCGAATTGTGTTGTTTTGTCTCAGGATCAAAGTGGTGAGCCTGAGTTTCGTTTATTGTCACATACCTTGCAAGAAAGTTGTCTTCATCCGCTTCAAATTGGTGGACAATTTTTTCACAACACTGGGCCCGTTCCTGTCTCTAATCTGCATTCAAGTCTTTCAGGACCCACCAAGATGAAAGTTTCTGCATTCCCAAAATATCCACAACAATGTCATGAGCACGCCCATGGGAGTTTCCAAATGTGGTTTAATGTGCTGCAACATTGTTCAATGATCCTAAAAAATCGTATCGTGAATTACAGCCACTGCTTCATAAGTGGCAATTGTGACAGACCTGCCCTTTGGCGCATCCTCCACACTCGTCCTTCCACATTTGAAGTCGGACACCCAGTTTTTCACTGTTGCATGAAACGGAGCACTGTCCTTAAGTGTATTCCACATGTCCTCCGTGATTTCCTTGGGCACCATTCCGTTCAAATGATGATATGCAATCACAGCACGGTTCTTGATTTCGCCATTTTGCTTACACTACGTATACAAAGAATCCTCACGGCCAAAACTAACGAAGCTAGAGCCGTGAGATTTGACTTGCATACACACAAAGTGTTGCCATAAAAGCAGGTGGTGGTGGTGGTGGTGGTGGTGGTGGTGGTGGTGATGGTGTTTGTGCATGACATTAGGGTAGCTATCTCACGCTAGAAACTTTTCAACCGTTCCTCATAGAAATAGAAAATGTGGGAGGAGTTGGAAATTAGTGCAGCCAATACATGGAGTGGTGCTTCACCATCCGAAAGGAGGCAGATATTACAGATGGTAATTTCCTGCGTTGTCCTCAGCCTGACAGCCACAGCTTTTAAAGATGTTTGCTACAGACAGAGGTAAGGACATTGATACAAACTCCACCTGATGTCTGTCACAGGCAGAACAGTTTTTGTAGAACCCTTGATAGCCAAGAAGGGCGAGAATCCGCATTATAGGAAACCAGGTTTCCTGCAGAGCAGTGCAAAAAGCAGGTGTAAAGCTTAATGAGTTGTCATAACTCAGCCACGTGGGAAAAAAACACCGCAGTTCCACTGGAGGATCACGCTTTCTGTAGTTAAGGAAGGCATGAAGTGTCCAAGGCAGTTTACACCTCAGCATCACCTGCTGCCAACGGTTGAGTATTTGTATCCATTTCCATTGTGAGCGAGGCAACGGCAAGATCCAGGTCTTCGGGGGACACTAAAATCTTCACCTAATCCTCAGATGCAGAACTGGCAGGGGCTGGTGATGTTAGGGCCACAGGAGGGTTCTGTTTCTTAGCAGACTACTTCTTTGTCTGCTTCCTCTCTCGCTTCTCTTTAGGGCTTACTGGGAGGCCTTCTCCAAAGTAGCTTCAGGCACGAAGGAAGACCAAGAAGCCCTTCGTCCAGCAGCTTGTGGCTTCTTCAGCCACTGGCGGGTGTCCCCTTTGGCATTAGTTGAGACCTTGGAGAGTCCCAAGGGATCCCTTCCGTGCAAGAGAAAGTGGAGGAGGCTGTGGCCTCTCCGGCTGTGAGGAGGGACCAATGTCCTCGGCATTTGGGGAGGGCGGGGGGAGGGGGGGGGGGGGAGTATTGCTCACAAAGTAGGTGCTTTGGGGTGGCCCACTGTACGATACAGAGATATCAGAACTACTGTCGCAAGTGAGAGTGATGTCAACATAGCTGCAGCATATGTAGATGTCAAGTGACTGGGGTTCTTTGTAAGTCAGCTAGTCCATGATCTTGAACTCAATAATTTCCCACTCCTTTTGGAGTACTTTGCAGTCTGGCAAGCAGGGAAGTGGTGTTCTCTACAGTTGACACAAGTGGGAGGAGGCACACATGGAGTATTTGGATGCAGTGGACATCCACAGCCTTGGCAGGTGACACTGGAATTGCAGTGGGAAGATAGTACTTAAAGCACCACATAGGTGGACAGACGTATTGTTTTACGTCACATTGGTATACCGTCACCTTGACCTTTTCAGGCCAAGATGCAGGCACCGGTACCAACCCTATTGTCTTTGGGTCCCCTATAGATGTGCTGGTTGAAATGAACATCCCACCATTCTAAATTGGCAGGGAGCTCTTCATCAGACTGCAAGAGAAGGTTGTGATGGAAATTAATCCCCTGGACCATGTTGAGACTTTTATGGGGGGGGGGGGGGGGGGGGGGGGGGGGGGTGACGTGACAGGAACGACAATATCACCCAGCTGGTCAGAGATGAGCAACAAGCAAGTCTGAGCTGGGGATGCTGTCTAAATGACAAAAAATAGAGGCTTTGTAGCCAGATGGGAGTCCCCATCCATTCTACTGCAGAATAAATATCTTGGCGAAAAATGTCCTGTTTTCCATAGTTCTATGTTCCCATGGTGTGGCTAGGGAGGGGAATGATTTAGTCATATTTCTCACCATTAAATTCGACTTTTCCTTTTTCAGCGACTGCTGAGACCATTTCATTGTGGGTCATCTGCTTGATGCCACTCACCCTGATCAGAGGTTCTTCTCACAGGTGCCTCCCAGCCACAGCAAAGGCCACCTGGCACAATGGCTGTTGCCCGGAGCCCTGGTGCTGCAAGAGGAGAGCATCTACTCCTTGGTGTATGGTGGGGCATTTGCAGCTCAGGCACCAGCAGGCAATCCCTGTGTAATCAGGGGACTACCACCAAATGGGTACATGGTGGCCCCACCATGATGGACTCGCTACCGTGGTGGATATTGGGTGCCAATAAATTCGATACTGTCATGGGGGCAAAAGACGACAGCAGACTATGATAGTAGATGATTTACTCTGTTAGGTGTCCTCGTCCAGATAACTGGAGTGCAGGTGGAGTTGCAGACCCAGGATAATATGGGGTACAGAAGGTCAAATCACAGACTGGATACGTGGTGCACCACGTAAGGCATCCTTCCCGAATCGCCCACACTTTGGATAATTTTGAAAGATATGTAGGTCAAACTCTAAAAGGGGGACTACAACTGATTCGGCCGAAAAGTTGAAGACTCTCTTTAGTCACCTCTTATGATAGGTAGGAGTACCCCATGCGTATTCTAACCCACAAACCCACAGGGGACTTTACCTTCTTCACTGTTTCTCAAATGACCATCAAGAAACTTTCTTTCTGGACAAAAATGCATTTCAGCTTGGGTTGTTGACAAATTTATATCCAAACCAGTGGATGTTTATACAGGCATGGAATCAAAAAAACTATCTGATTGTTTTTGGACTGTTGTATAAAGTATGAGACTATAATGTTGATCATTAATTTACTGATATGTGCAATTACACACTTTTAACTTTCATATGGTCTGTATCTACGTGAAGTCCTGTGTTATACTCAAGAAGCATTTTGGGACTACAATAAAAATATGTAAATCTGGCAGTGAGAGCAGATGCAAAAAGAAACCAAATTAAAAATTAAAAAATTCAATTCCACACACAAAATCAATCAAACTGTGCAGTCACAAAAAATTGAAAATTACATCAGTACAAGCAGAAAAAGTCTTAGCAGGGGTGCAGTGTCACAATTCTTGAAATTTTTCACCTTTAGATCTAGGTGGGACCAAATTAAGGAGCCCCGTCAACATATAAAGATAATCTAAATTGTTTGAACCATATGTTGCTGATGTCAAGTATTTCATTGGTAGCCATTTCAGTAGAACTGGTAATATTTTCTGTTCCTCTGGATGTATTACTCGACCAAATTTTCAAGTGAAATTGCAAGTGTAACATCATTTATGATGTAACAAATAACATAGGACCGAAATGGAACCAAATGGTATACAATGTCTGAGAGCTATATGATCGACTTTGAGGTAACAAATATTGCTTTATAACAGGCAGATAAAAGAAAACCCACAAAGCTGCTATGTCTACCACTCCACAATATTTTACTCATTTTATCCAGTGGGGTTTATGTTGAAACACATCTGAGTTATACGTATGACCAAAAGCTTTTTGTTAAAAAGCGTGAAACATTTCAAACCCTGAAGGTCCTTTTACAGGTGGATATCATCATTTGTTGTAATGGTTGTTATTTTAAATAATGTTTAACTCTTGCAAGTGGATATCATGTTTCACACAATCAAAATACTTCCCACAGGTTATAATACCTAATACACTGATTCCAGTACCCCTCTGCCAAGGAAAGTATAGCATCTTTTTGAAATCTGAACTGTTTGTTACTCAGTTTTTTTTTCTGTGTAATGAGTTTATAAAGTTTACAGTGTATGATTTCCTGAAAAACACTAAAATGCTGGCAATATCAAGATGAGGAGTAATTCTTTACTACAGTTACCTCATTTTTTTTTTTTTTTTTTTTTTTTTTTTTGTGATTTGACAACAAAAAGTATGTGTAGGAAACACCTGACGCTCTAGGATATATCAGAATGATGAGTGTGGAACATTTTCGATGACGAATTTACTACGGGACAGTTTTGTGCATGATCGATAGTACATTTATTAAATGTTGTCCAAATTAAATGCAAAAATCAATCTCAGCATTTTCTGCATATTTTAAAAAGAATTGAACACATTTTGTGAGACAACTGGTCATTTTTGGTGACAAATGGATACACATCATCATGTCAGAAATGAAACACTGATCAAAGAAGTGGAAAACAAAACCAGCCAACGTCTACTTTACATGCCAGAGACATTACAGCCAGTTTGTTCTGGTAGCCAAAAGGCATTCTATTCTTCTTGTTGGTTACCACAATTTTTGACAGTTGGAAAATCTGAAAAATTTGACAGTTTCCAACTTTTATGTATTTGACAATATCAATAGAATTTTGTGCCTGCACAACTTTTTTAGTAAAATCATGATGTTATGCCAAATACATACTGGTATTTGGTAACTTCCAGAATTAAACCTTGGGAAAGAAATTTACTAATCTGAAAAGTGCTGGACAACGTGCACTGACTCGATAGGGATCTATACCCACAAATTCGTATTTTTTCACTCAATGCTCAACTAACTCTCATAATTAACTGTGAGTATTGTTATAACGAACACTGACTGACAGTTGATTTAAGTTCTATGTATCAACAATTTTTATGAAACACCATGCAGGGAAGTTGTTCCAGTTCCTCAATCAATGAAATGTCAAACATACAGTGATGTATACTTAACTTTCTGTACTTACATCTGAGTTATGTACCTTCCAGTTATCTTCAATGGGAGTGGAAAGGATTGCTATTTTTGTAAAGGCATCTACACACACAATCAAAGAGAGCTTGCTCTGGTTTATTTAAAAACAAAGATGATGTGACTTACCATACGAAAGCGCTGGCAGGTCGATAGAAACACAAACAAACACATACATACACACAAAATTCTAGCTTTGGAGGGAAGGAGAGGGAAAGACGAAAGGATGTGGGTTTTAAGGGAGAGGGTAAAGAGTCATTCCAATCTCGGGAGCGGAAAGACTTACCTTAGGGGGAAAAAAGGACAGGTATACACTCGCACACACACTCATATCCATCCGCACATACACAGACGCAAGCAGACATTTGTAAAGGCAAAGAGTTTGGGCAGAGATGTCAGTCGAGGCGGAAGTACAGAGGCAAAGATGTTGTTGAAAGACAGGTGAGGTATGAGCGGCGGAGGTTGAGGCCTGGCGGATAACGAGAAGAGAGGATATACTGAAGGGCAAGTTTCCATCTCCGGAGTTCTGACAGGTTGGTGTTAGTGGGAAGTATCCAGATAACCCAGACGGTGTAACACTGTGCCAAGATGTGCTGGCCGTGCACCAAGGCATGTTTAGCCACAGGGTGATCCTCATTACCAACAAACACTGTCTGCCTGTGTCCATTCATGCGAATGGACAGTTTGTTGCTGGTCATTCTCACATAGAAAGCTTCACAGTGTAGGCAGGTCAGTTGGTAAATCACGTGGGTGCTTGCACACGTGGCTCTGCCTTTGATCGTGTACACCTTCCGGGTTACAGGACTGGAGTAGGTGGTGGTGGGAGGGTACATTGGACAGGTTTTACACCGAGGGCGGTTACAAGGGTAGGAGCCAGAGGGTAAGGAAGGTGGTTTGGGGATTTCATAGGGATGAACTAAGAGGTTACGAAGGTTAGGTGGACGGCGGAAAGACACTCTTGGTGGAGTGGGGAGGATTTCATGAAGGATGGATCTCATTTCAGGGCAGGATTTGAGGAAGTTGTATCCCTGCTGGAGAGCCACATTCAGAGTCTGATCCAGTCCCGGAAAGTATCCTGTCACAAGTGGGGCACTTTTGTGGTTCTTCTGTGGGAGGTTCTGGGTTTGAGGGGACGAGGAAGTGGCTCTGGTTATTTGCTTCTGTACCAGGTCAGGAGGGTAGTTGCGGGATGTGAAAGCTGTTTTCAGGTTGTTGGTGTAATGGTTTAGGGATTCCGGACTGGAGTAGATTCGTTTGCCACGAAGACCTAGGCTGTAGGGAAGGGACCGTTTGATGTGGAATGGGTGGCAGCTGTCATAATGGAGGTACTGTTGCTTGTTGGTGGGTTTGATGTGGACGGACGTGTGAAGCTGGCCATTGGACAGATGGAGGTCAACGTCAAGGAAAGTGGCATGGGATTTGGAGTAGGACCAGGTGAATCTGATGGAACCAAAGGAGTTGAGGTTGGAGAGGAAATTCTGGAGTTCTTCTTCACTGTGAGTCCAGATCATGAAGATGTCATCAATAAATCTGTACCAAACTTTGGGTTGGCAGGCCTGGGTAACCAAGAAGGCTTCCTCTAAGCGACCCATGAATAGGTTGGCGTACGAGGGGGCCATCCTGGTACCCATGGCTGTTCCCTTTAATTGTTGGTATGTCTGGCATTCAAAAGTGAAGAAGTTGTGGGTCAGGATGAAGCTGGCTAAGGTAATGAGGAAAGAGGTTTTAGGTAGGGTGGCAGGTGATCGGCGTGAAAGGAAGTGCTCCATCGCAGCGAGGCCCTGGACGCGTGGAATATTTGTGTATAAGGAAGTGGCATCAATGGTTACAAGGATGGTTTCCGGGGATAATAGATTGGGTAAGGATTCCAGGCATTCAAGAAAGTGGTTGGTGTCTTTGATGAAGGATGGGAGACTGCATGTCATGGGTTGAAGGTGTTGATCTACGTAGGCAGAGATATGTTCTGTGGGGGCTTGGTAACCAGCTACAATGGGGCGGCCGGGATGATTGGGTTTGTGAATTTTACAAAGAAGGTAGAAGGTAGGGGTGCGGGGTGTCGGTGAGGTCAGGAGGTTGATGGAGTCAGGTGAAAGGTTTTGTAGGGGGCCTAAGGTTCTGAGGATTCCTTGAAGCTCCACCTGGGCCTCAGGAATGGGATTACCTTGGCAAACTTTGTATGTGGTGTTGTCTGAAAGCTGACACAGTCCCTCAGCCACATACTCCCGACGATCAAGTACCACGGTCGTGGAACCCTTATTCGCCGGAAGAATGACGATGGATCGGTCAGCCTTCAGATCACGGATAGTTTGGGCTTCAGCAGTGGTGATGTTGGGAGTAGGATTAAGGTTTTTTAAGAAGGATTGAGAAGCAAGGCTGGAAGTCAGAAATTCCTGGAAGGTTTGGAGAGGGTGATTTTGAGGAAGAGGAGGTGGGTCCCGCTGTGACGGAGGACGGAACTGTTCCAGGCAGGGTTCAATTTGGATAGTGTCTTGGGGAGTTGGATCATTAGGAGTAGGATTAGGATCATTTTTCTTCGTGGCAAAGTGATATTTCCAGCAGAGAGTACGAGTGTAGGACAGCAAATCTTTGACGAGGGCTGTTTGGTTGAAACTGGGAGTGGGGCTGAAGGTGAGGCCTTTGGATAAGACAGAGGTTTCGGATTGGGAGAGAGGTTTGGAGGAAAGGTTAACTACTGAATTGGGGTGTTGTGGTTCCAGATTGCGTTGATTGGAATTTTGAGGTTTTGGAGGGAGTGGAGCTGGAAGTGGGAGATTGAGTAGATGGGAGAGACTGGGTTTGTGTGCAATGAGAGGAGGTTGAGGTTTGCTGGAAAGGTTGTGAAGGGTGAGTGAGTTGCCTTTCCGGAGGTGGGAAACCAGGAGATTGGATAATTTTTTGTGGTGGAGGGTGGCATGCTGTTCTAACTTGCGGTTGGCCTGTAGGAGGATGCTTTGAACAGCCGGTGTGGATGCGGGAGAGGAAAGATTGAGGACTTTTATTAAGGATAGGAGTTGAAGGGTGTGTTCATTGGCTGAGTTGATGTGTAGGTGAAGGATTAGATGGGTGAGGGCAATGGATTGTTCAGTTTGGAATGGTATAGGGACTGGTGGAAAGAAGGGTTGCAGCCAGAGATGGGAACCTTAAGTGTGAGGCCTTTGGGGGTAATGCCAAATGTCAGACAAGCCACTTTCTCAGCCTGAGAAGAACCACAAAAGTGCCCCACTTGTGACTGGATACTTTCCGGGACTGGATCAGACTCTGAATGTGGCTCTCCAGCAGGGATACAACTTCCTCAAATCCTGCCCTGAAATGAGATCCATCCTTCATGAAATCCTCCCCACTCCACCAAGAGCGTCTTTCCGCCGTCCACCTAACCTTCGTAACCTCTTAGTTCATCCCTATGAAATCCCCAAACCACCTTCCTTACCCTCTGGCTCCTACCCTTGTAACCGCCCCCAGTGTAAAACCTGTCCAATGCGCCCTCCCACCACCACCTACTCCAGTCCTGTAACCCAGAAGGTGTACACGATCAAAGGCAGAGCCACGTGTGCAAGCACCCACGTTATTTACCAACTGACCTGCCTACACTGTGAAGCTTTCTATGTGGGAATGACCAGCAACAAACTGTCCATTCGCATGAATGGACACAGGCAGACAGTGTTTGTTGGTAATGAGGATCACCCTGTGGCTAAACATGCCTTGGTGCACGGCCAGCACATCTTGGCACAGTGTTACACCGTCCGGGTTATCTGGATACTTCCCACTAACACCAACCTGTCAGAACTCCGGAGATGGGAACTTGCCCTTCAGTATATCCTCTCTTCTCGTTATCCGCCAGGCCTCAACCTCCGCCGCTCATACCTCACCTGTCTTTCAACAACATCTTTGCCTCTGTACTTCCGCCTCGACTGACATCTCTGCCCAAACTCTTTGCCTTTACAAATGTCTGCTTGTGTCTGTGTATGTGCGGATGGATATGTGTGTGTGTGTGTGTGCGCGCGCGAGTGTATACCTGTTCTTTTTTCCCCCCTAAGGTAAGTCTTTCCGCTCCCGGGACTGGAATGACTCCTTGCCCTCTCCCTTAAAACCCACATCCTTTCGTCTTTCCCTCTCCTTCCCTCTTTCCTGACGAAGCAACCATTGGTTGCGAAAGCTAGAATTTTGTGTGTATGTATGTGTTTGTTTGTGTTTCTATTGACCTGCCAGCGCTTTCGTATGGTAAGTCACATCATCTTTGTTTTTAAATATATTTTTCCCGCGTGGAATGTTTCCCTCTAGTGTATATTTGCACTGTCTTTAGTATGGATAGTGACTTTATCGTTGTGTTCAAATGCAAGCTGCATTGGCGACCTTTCTCTCTCAGTTCCAGGTAGTGCCGGCTTCCGTCATGCAGTTTGAGGCTGTTTCCAATTGACATCACTGTCGGGACCAGATGTGGGAATCCAAGGGATGTCCAGCACATCCCATGTGTCTACCAGGCAGTCCATGCTGAGACTAATGTCTCACTGTAGTCGAGTGGGGGGTCGTTCCAAGGTGTGGCAAGCAGCAAAAAGGCTTCTCTGGGCACCAATCAAATAGCTCCCCAGTTCATGAGTTGAACAGGTTTCAGGAGCTATCTGTGTCTGATAAAGACCCTGATCCAAACACAATCACCTGCCTTGTTTCAGAGGGAACACCTTGGCCTGCAGGATCTGAGTAGTCACAGAGAGTGAGATTGCTGATAATTGGAAGCTCCAACATTAAACGCATAATGGGGCCCCTTAGGGATATGGCTGCCTAGGAGGGAAGAAAGTCATCCCACATGTGGAAAGGTACTTCCATACGCCATGAACAGCACAGGCTGAGCCAACTGCAGGTGGTGGCTAAGAAATGAATGTGGACAAAACGTCAAATTGGTGTCACACAGTGAGCAGGAAACCTATAAAATGACACTCATTCACATTCCACTCACACTGACCAATACAATCACTCTTGTCTCACAGGTCTTTACAAAACAGAGAAGGGTGAAAGGTGCCATTCCTGGTATTAAAACAGAAGTAAAATCACAGAAGATCTAAAAGAAAGACACAGGGAAATGTTATTGGCTGACCACTTACAAAAAACATGGGTGAGCCAGTCACCCTGTTAACACATTTAAGTTCATCCTAAAACTTTTGGAAACAAGTTGGATACTCATAAAACCTTAAAATTCTAACGACATTGATTTCAATGTCACTTAAAGTATAGAGGGCAGATCTGCTGGAAAAGCTGCGGTTGTCCTCAGAGGGTCCACCACACCCAGGAAGTCAAACTTTTTTATGAATAGATCCCAATCTCCTAATGGAGACCCGTACACTGTTGCTGATGTCAACACTACAATATGAACTACAGCTAGATAATGTAGTGTTGATATTAGCAACAGTGTACAGGTCCCCATTAGGAGATTGGGAGCTATTCATAAAAAAGTTTCACTCCCTATTATGCCATCAGACAAAAAGAATAAGTTATTAATCTGTGGTCATTTCAATGTAAACTTTCTAAGAAATTCTGATAGGAAAAGTGAACTGGAAGTGTTATTAATGACATATAACTTAGAATCAATGATCAACTTCCCTACATGTATAGATCAAGACAGTAGCACTCAGATAATGTATTTATGCAGCAACCGGATGTAAAACTAACACATGCTTTCCCTATGATAAATGGATTATCAGACCATGATGAACAACTGACTAACTTACTAAACCTAGCAGGGTGTACAGTTTAGAAACCATTCAGTAAAAGTGTAAGACTGGTCAATCCAGTATCTATAGAGCACTTCAAAGAAAATTTAACAAATATTAATTGGGGAGATGTATATAATGAGCCAAATGCTGATGATAAATGCAAAATATTTCTTGATAAATTTATATCCCTTTTTTGAACACTGCTGCCCCAAAAAATTACTACATGTAACACCAAACAGTTTTCAAAGAAACCTTAGATTCCTACATGTATTAAAGTGTCTTCAGAAAGAAAAAGAAAATTGTATGAGACAGCAAGAGTTAGTAAAGACCCAGAAGTAACTTTACACAATAAAAATTATTGTAACACACTGAGAAAAGTTGTCTGAAAATCAAAAAATATGTATATTAGAGATGAAATTAACAGCTCAAGCAATAAAATCAAATCAATATGGAGTGTTGTTAGAAGAGAGACAGGAAAAGTAACCACTGGGGTAGGTAGTATTACTATTAAAGAGAATGAGACCACCTTAACCAACAGTACACAAGTAGCTAATGGATTTAACAACCATTTCTTAAGTGTAGGTGAAAAAATTGGTGAGAATAGTTCAAAAGAAAATGCCAAGCAGTACATGGAAGAGTCATTTTGAGAAATCCTTGTCAGATTAATTTTCATCTAACAACCTTCTGTGAAATATGGAAAATCATTAAATCTTTGAAAAATAAATGTTCTGTTGGAGTAGATGACATCTCTAACAAGATATTAAAACAATGTGGAGCAGTTACAGCTGGTTTTATGAGTCACATCTGTAATGCATCACTACCTCAAGGTATTTTCCCAGACAGGTTAAAATATGCCATTGTCAAGCCTCTCTACAAAAAAGGGGACACCACAGATGTCAATAATTACCAGCCAGTGTCCTTGTTTACAGCATTTTCAAAAATTGCTGAGAAAGTGATGTACTCATGAGTAGTTAGCCATCTGAACAGTAATGGAATACTTTGTAAATCACTGTTTGGATTTCAAAAATGCTGTTCTACTGAATCAGCAATATACAGTTTCACTGGCCACATAATAGAGCCTTTAAATAGTAAAATGTCACCAATAGGAATTTTCTGGGACTTATGCAAAGCATTTGACTGTGTGAACCATGACATGATGTTACAGAAATTACAATTCTGCAGTATAAATAGAACAGCACATAGAGTGGTTTAAGTCATATCTACAGAATAGGAAGCAAAAAGTTTCTTTATAAGCTTTAAGTGGTTTAACGAAGTTTCCCACTTCATCTAACTGGGGTGAAATTACAGTAGGTGTTCTACATGGTTAGATCATGGGTCCCCTTCTGTTCTTGACATATGTGAATTGTCTCCTCCTTATCTGCAACAAGAAGCTAAACTGACACAGTTTGCTGATGATACAAGCTTCATTATTAATCCAGTAAAAGAAACTCCAATAGAAAATGGTACAAATAATGTCTTTGGAAAAATTAATGATTGATTTTCTGCAAATGGGCTTGCTCTGAACTTCAAAAAAACACAGTACATCCAAATTTCTACTGCAAGGAGTACAGTTTCGACAATAAATATAACACAACAACAAAAGTCAGTAACCAGGGTAGAGCATACTAAGTTTTTGGGTGTACATATAGATGAGAATCTTAATTGGAAAATTAACAATATTATGAAAAGGGAATTTACTACTCACCATATAGCAGAGATGCTGAGTCACAGATAGGCACAACCAAAAGACTCTCTCAATTTTCAGCTGCGAGCACCAGCACCAGTGCATGATGGGAGTGGTGACTGGGTGGGGGTAAGGAGGCGGCTAGGATGGGGAGGGGGAGGGATAGTATGTTGGGGATGGTGGAGAGTGAGGTGCTGCAGGTTAGACAGAGGGCAGGGGGCAGGGGGCAGGTGGGGAGGGGGGAAGTAGCGGAAAAGGGGAGAAATAAAAAGACTGAGTGTGGTGGTGGAATGATGGCTGCGTAGTGCTCGAATGGGAACATGGAAGGGGCTGGATGGGTGAGGACAGCGACGAACATAGGTTGAGGTCAGGAGGTTTATTTTGTTGTGCCTACCTGCGACTCAGCATCTCTGTTACATGGTGAGTAGCAACTTTTCTTCTCATAATATTGTTGCATTCCACCCTGGATTTTCCACTGTTTTAATTGGAAAATACATATTTTGGATCCCTAAAGTGACTAGGTTTAGCAACTTTTGCAATCAGTATAATTACTAATTTAACTCACCGCTTAGGCAAAAAGTATTCACTGCTCAAAAGAAAGTGGTTAGAGTAACATGTGGGGCTCATAGTAGTACATCTTGTAGACATCTGTTAAAAAGGTTAAGAATTCTTACAATAGCCTCACAGTACATTTACTCAGTAATGAAATTTATTCTCAACAACATGGACCAGTTTAAACACAACAGTGACATTCATGATTTTAATACCAGAAGAAAGAAAGACTTACATTATCCTCTACTTAACCTATCTTTGATGCAGAAAGGGGTAAAATATGCTGCTGTAAAACTTTTCGATAAAGATGAAATAAAATGTCTGACAGACAGCAGTAATAACTTCAAAAATAAATTGAAATTTTATTTCCTTGACAACCAAATAAGAGGCAAAACACAATTAATACCTTCACTACAAGATAGTAATGGTAATGTTATCGATGACAGTGCCACAAAAGCAGAGTTGCTAAACATGGTCTTCTGAAGTTCCTTTACCAAACAGGATGAAGAAACTGTTACAGAATTCAAATCAAGAACAGCTGCCAACATGAGTAACTTAGAAACAGACATACATGGTGCACAGAATCAGCTTAAATCACTTAATAAAGGCAAGCCTTCAGGTCCAGATAGTATAAAAATCAGGTTCCTTTCAGTATATACCGATACAATAGCCCCACCTGTACTTAGCAATCATATATAACCACTCGCTCAGAGAGAGATCTGTACATAAGACTGGAAAGTTGCACAGATCACACCAATATTCAAAAAAGGAAATAGGAACAATCCACTGAACTACACACCTGTATCATTTACATCAATTTGATAAGCTTTTGGAACATATACTATGCTTGAACACTATGAAATCCCTTGAAGAAAACAATTCACTGTCAAATAAGTCAGCACAGATCCAGAAAATTTTGTTCTTGTGGAATACAACTAGCTCTTTATTCACACGCAGTAATGATTGCTACTGACAGAGGATCTCAAACTATTTGCATATTTCTAGACTTCCAGAAGGCCTTCGATACCATTCCTCACAAGCAACTTCTAATCAAATTGCTTCCCTACAGAGTATTGTCTCAGTTGTGCGACTGGATTCATGATTTCCTGTCAGCAAGGTCACAGTTCGAAGTAATGGGCAGAAAGTCATCGAGTAAAATAGAAGTGATATCTGGTGTTCCCCAAGGAAGTTATACGTCCTTTGCTGTTCCTCATCTACATAAAGGATTTAGGAGACAATCTGAGCACCTATCTTTGAGCATTTTCAGATAATGCTATCATTTACCATCTCATAAAGCCATCAGATGATCAAAACCAGTTTTAAAATAAATTAGACAAGGTATTTGTATGGTGTGAAAAGTGGCAACTGACTCTACATAATAAGAAGAGTGAAGTCAACCACGTGAGTACTAAAGGGAATCAAGTAAATTTTGGTTCCATGATAAATCACACAAATCTATAGGCTGTGAATTCAACTAAGTATTATTTAAGTCTTTCTTGTCACATTTCTTATAAAGAGGTTTAATAAGGGTATATTTTAAGCTGTCTGGGAAAGTTCCCTGTACCAGTGACTTATTACTTATATCACTACGGACATTACATGTAAAGTTAGAACAACTTTTCAGATGTCTGTTTGAAATTCCATCCACACCATATGAGTCTTCATTTTTTTATAATTTTATTAATTCCAGTGAAGGTTGTTGTGATACTTCTAACTCTTTAAAGTTTTGTGGAACAACACTTTTATATCCTCTTGCTTCTACAACTTAACCATTTAATCTTGTTTTTGCTGCAACATTTAGAATGTGATTATTGAAAGTACCCACAACTTGTGAATTATCAGTCCTGCCACTGTCATTAGTTTAACTGTAACAGTATCCTGCAAACTGACTGCCTGCCCTGTCTCCCACTTTACAATATCTCCATATAATTTTAATCTTGCTATCTATATTAATAATAGTCAGGATATACAAACTTCTTGACACTTTAATGACCTTCCTTAAAATATTACAGTAATTTTTACTGTGTGCAGTAATGTTGAATCTAACCTTATTCCAGCCTTCATATAAATTTCCCTCTTCCTCTTACACAAGATTTTAATTTCTTTAGTTAGATTTGGGTTACTTGTTATTTTGATGGATTTTCTAGATAAGTTTTTAGGAAAGCAACTTTCAAATACTGATGTTACTATGGAATAAACTGAATCGAACATCACCATCTCTCTCTCTCTCTCTCTCTACAATTTGGTACATACTAATTGTTGCAGTCTGAGCAATGTCTATTAAAAATGTTATCAATTGCCCTACTAGCCTACTGCACACAAGTTGGAATATTAACTATTAAAATTAGATTGAAACACTAAATAATGACTCCAGTTCATTATTTCTGTTCATATATTTTTAGAAATTTACACTGAAATCTTCACAAACTACTAACTTCTTGTCTGACAGGTAGCTCAATAATGCATCTACATTTCTCGTAAAAGTTGAAAGTTTTCTACAGGGAATCTGCAGACTCTTACATTCAGAAGATAAGTATTCTGCATTAACAACTCACAAGCACATGCTTCTGACATACACATTAACTGTTTGTTTGAATATTGTTGACTTTGTGCCCAACTTAACCATATGCTGCAACTCCCCCTTTTTCCAAGTTAGCTCTAGACGAAAAAGATGTTACTCTATAATCGCTGATATTAAACTTCTCCACACTGTGCATTTACAGTGCAGAGAAAGGCACAGAATATCTATCACTTTAGAAATTTCCGTATCTCCTAGGCATGCAAGAAGCTCATCTATGTTGTTTTCAACCCCCAAATGTTCTGAAGAGTCAAATTATTTTTATTTTTCTGGAAACTGTTACATATACGAGGGCAGTTCAATAAGTAATGCAACACATTTTCTTTCTCGGCCAATTTTGGTTGAAAAAACCGGAAATTTCTTGTGGAATATTTTCAAACATTCCCGCTTCGTCTCGTATAGTTTCATTGACTTCCGACAGGTGGCAGCGCTGTACGGAGCTGTTAAAATGGCGTCTGTAACGGATCAGAGTTGCAAACAACGGGCAGTGATCGAGTTTCTTTTGGCGGAAAACCAGGGCATCTCAGATATTCATAGGCGCTTGCAGAATGTCTACGGTGATCTGGCAGTGGACAAAAGCACGGTGAGTCGTTGGGCAAAGCGTGTGTCATCATCGCCGCAAGGTCAAGCAAGACTGTCTGATCTCCCGCGTGCGGGCTGGCCGTGCACAGCTGTGACTCCTGCAATGGCGGAGCGTGCGAACACACTCGTTCGAGATGATCGACGGATCACCATCAAACAACTCAGTGCTCAACTTGACATCTCTGTTGGTAGTGCTGTCACAATTGTTCACCAGTTGGGATATTCAAAGGTTTGTTCCCGCTGGGTCCCTCGTTGTCTAACCGAACACCATAAAGAGCAAAGGAGAACCATCTGTGCGGAATTGCTTGCTCGTCATGTGGCTGAGGGTGACAATTTCTTGTCAAAGATTGTTACAGGCGATGAAACATGGGTTCATCACTTCGAACCTGAAACAAAACGGCAATCAATGGAGTGGCGCCACACCCACTCCCCTACCAAGAAAAAGTTTAAAGCCATACCCTCAGCCGGTAACGTCATGGTTACAGTCTTCTGGGACGCTGAAGGGGTTATTCTGTTCGATGTCCTTCCCCATGGTCAAACGATCAACTCTGAAGTGTATTGTGCTACTCTTCAGAAATTGAAGAAACGACTTCAGCGTGTTCGTAGGCACAAAAATCTGAACGAACTTCTCCTTCTTCATGACAACGCAAGACCTCACACAAGTCTTCGCACCTGAGAGGAGCTCACAAAACTTCAGTGGACTGTTCTTCCTCATGCACCCTACAGCCCCGATCTCGCACCGTCGGATTTCCATATGTTTGGCCAAATGAAGGACGCAATCCGTGGGAGGCACTGTGCGGATGATGAAGAAGTTATTGATGCAGTACGACGTTGGCTCCGACATCGACCAGTGGAATGGTACCGTGCAGGCATACAGGCCCTCATTTCAAGGTGGCGTAAGGCCGTAGCATTGAATGGAGATTACGTTGAAAAATAGTGTTGTGTAGCTAAAAGATTGGGGAATAACCTGGAGTATTTCAATGCTGAATAAAACAACCCCTGTTTCAGAAAAAAAATGTGTTGCATTACTTATTGAACTGCCCTCGTATTATGGGTCTGTTCTGTTCTAATTTCTTTCAAGGCTGTCTGTGTATAACTTGACTCTAACCTAAAAAATGTGCCCCTCTGACTCCAGTAATCAAACGGATTTTGTCTTGGGTGCTTATGGCCTACATTACGCTTTCTGCAATATGCTCAGCTAATCCGTCCTCCTCCTTCCTACTGATACGCAGGCCATGATTTGTGTATCCTCATTTCCTAACTGCAGCAACAGGCACAGCACAGATGTGAGATTGTTTCAGTCAAAAGCAATCCACTTAGCTCTTTCTTTACACGACTAACTGCTGTATTAACCCAAGGCTGGTCATGGTGCAGTAAAACCTCCAAAAGCACCATACAAGTGCATGCTGCTCCTATTTCCTCTAAGTCACATTTACTACTATACCCTTAAATTGTTAGCCAAGCTGTTTCCTCCTCCTCCTCCTATGGCTGCGTACTGCTCCTACTACTATATGTAACTGATGCTCTTCATCAAAACCTCTGCACAAGGCCCCTATATTCTATCACCTGGCTAACACTGACAATAGGTTTTACAATACTTGTGACCTGGTATTCTACACATAGATTTTCCTGGAGCATTTGGCCTACACCCCTTCCAACACTGCTACCTAGCAGTGGAACTCTCTTCTTTCTGCAGTGTAGTGTCTGAGACACTGCACTGACAATCATCAGCTGCATTCAATTAAGAAAGAACTGACTAAATGTGTTGTAAAATATTTCAGAACAAATGAAGATTTATGTCAGACCAAGATTCTAACCAAGATTTCCCATTTGTTGTGAGCAGTTGCCTTAACCACTTTGACTATCCAAGACCGCTTCCAGGAGCAGCCCAAATTTCCATTTGTCCTGGTGTCTATTATAACATGTGCTCGCACTGTATTACCATGATTTCCACATAGGGAAAGGTACTGTTTTCTATGGCACAAAATACTGCAGTGTAGTATATAGTGTGAACACATGGGAGAGTACAAACCAGGAAATAATGGAGATTTGGAAGTATGCTCGGATAGCCAGAGCGGTTAAGACGGCCGCACGCAATAAGCGGGAAATCTGAGTTCAAGTCCTGGTCCAACACAAATTCTCATTTGTTCTGAAATATTCTACAGCTGATGCAGAACTATAATCGCAATTTGCGAGTAAATTTTTTTCTTTGTACTTGACTTTTCTACTGACCTAGCCTTTAAGTTGTACCAATGTATCAGCTGCCCTCTGTTTTGTTCAAAAACTGGTTGAGGCTCCTCTCCTATTTCAGGTAATAAGTCATACTGATTGCTAACCATAATCGGAAATGTGACTTCTGAGGATTTCCTGTTTGCTTATTACTTTGTGCATTTTCCCAGCTCCCATTATCTTTCCTCTTCAACATATCTAATGCAAAATATGCTATTGCTAATTCTGTGTGAAAGGCACAACTCTTCCTTCCCTGTTTCATGATTCACTTGTTTCAACTACATAATCTACAACTCCATGGGAGAGCCTCATCTGACACTTTACTGGTTTCTGCACTACAATCACCCAGGGAAACATCAACCCACAGTCCTGACACGCATCTTCCATACTAACCAACCTACTGCAACATCAGCATTTGTCACATGTGACTTTTACAGTAAACTAAACAGTCAACACACTTAAAAACGCGAGAATGTAATCACCACACTGATGTTTGTAAGTTTTAGGTATCATGAAATGAATGAAAACTAAAATGCACAATATTTTTAACAACAATCTTAAACAGAGACTACCAGGAAATTATGACTAGCATTGTAATGTATCCAAACAACACATAACGAGTAGATGGCAGGTGGACATTAATGCTAGAATTTAAACACACCACAGATATTCACTAAACATAGATTTAAATCACGAAAGACATAGCTCAGGTTATTCTGGGTTCTCGTGACACTCTGTCAATGACCAAACAAACACATGACCATTAGTGCTGCCCTTCTTTGTGTATTTTCAATATCTGCTGACTGTCTTATTCTGTATGGAGGTCACACACACTTGAGAAATATTCTAGGATGGGCTCCGTGAATGTTTTATAAGTTATCCCCTTTACACAGTGACTACATTTTCCTAGTATCCTATCACTGAAACCACCATACACATACAGGAATGCTGTGAGGGCTAGAAGTGACGATTTCGAACAAGCACTTATTTCAGTCTTTTTGGACACTAAGCTATCTGGCAGGGGAGGCATACAGAACAACACAACTGCTGTACGATGGCTAATATTATGTTCCATGGGATTCATGTTGGGTGGTCTGGATGGCCAAATCATTTGCTCAAAGTGTCGAGAATGTTCTTCAAACCAACTGTGAACAAGTGTGGCCCAGTGACATTGCACATTGTCATCCATAAAAGTTCCATCATTGTTTGGGAACATGAAGTCCATGAATGGCTGCAAATGGTTCCCAAGTAACCGAACGTAACCATTTCCAGTCAATGATCTGTTCAGTTGGATCAGAGGAGCTTGTCCATTCCACATAAATGCAGCTTACACCCATATGATGCCACCGCCAGCTTGCATAGTGCCATGTTAACAACTTGGGTCCACGGCTTCGTACGGTCTGTGCCACATTCAAACCCTACCATCAGGTCTTCCCAACTGAAATCGGATCTCAACCAACTACGCCGTGGTTTTCCAGCCATCTAGAGTTCAACCAATATCGTCATGAGCCCAGGAGAGGCACTGCATGCAATGACATGCTGTTAGCAAAGGCACTTGCATCGGTTGTTTGTTGCCATAGCCCATTTACGCCAAATTTTGACACATTGTCCTAAAAGATATGTTCGTTGTATGTTCAATGTTGATTTCTGTGGTTATTTCACACAGTGTTACTTGTTTGTTAGAAGTGATAACTCTATGCAAATGCTGCTGATCTCAGCTGTTAAGTGTAGGCCATCAGCCACTGTGCTGTCCACGATGACAGGTAATGCCTGAAATTTGGTATTCTCAGAAAACTCTTGACACTGTGGATCTTAGAATATTGAATTCCATAATGATTTCTGATGTGGAATGTCCCATGCATCTAGCTACAATTATCATTCAGCATTCAAAGTCTGTTAATTGCTATCATGGGGCCATAATCACGTCACAAAATATTTTCAAATGACCGGCCAGATTACAAATGACAGTTCCACCAATGCACTGCCCTTTTATACTTGTATACTATCACCATCTGTATGTGCATATCGCTATCCCATGGCTTTTGTTACCTAATCTAATTGCTCTGTTTCTCCTGACTTATCATGTTTTTTTTTCTCTTTTGTTAGAATATCAGCACATAAATCTACAAGTGGCAGCTGTAATATATACAGGAGATGTGAATTAAAAACTGATGAAATATTACTGCGAAGTGAGTAGACCTACGAATTCCTATTCAACAGAAATATCTGCTATTCTGGTACAATAATATTTAAAATAAACAGGGAAATACTTTATAACATTCGTAACTGTCTGAAAACATTCTCTGTATTATTTTTTGAACCACTGTTAAAACTGATGAAAGCATCTACAGTGTGGATGGTCTACATTTGAAGAGGGCATCCATACCTCCTCTTCTTTCTCATTTTCAATAACCACATTTTTGACATCTTGTCAGACAATACAGCAGAGAACGTAGTTTTGTTTCACACACTGCAAGTAATCCACCGAACTAGCGATGTGGAAACAGCAACAGGATAAAGGTTCCTGGTGAGAAGCGAGATGCTTGCGTGACCAGTGAACATGTGCCGGTAGCAAGCCTGCATTGTAAATGCACAGGGCTCCCAGCAAGCAGTGAGCTATGAGCAGTGAGATGTGGTATGCCAGCAGCGAACTGCAAGGTGACAGCAGTGAGGCTGCACCATAAACATACCCTTAAGAACAATATTCTTGAGACAGCTTCACAGAAAAGTTTGTTCTTAGGGAATGAATATGAATCAAATTGCATATTTAAGCTCATTTTTTACACATTCCTAAAATCCTGAGAATTATGCAAGCAGTTCACACAGTAAATTAGTCATAGTATAAGTAAAAATGCTTTCATAAACAGGAATTATTTTCACAAAAATAGTCATGCATAAGATATATTCAACAAAAATAATAACTGGCAGCAGACAAACTTTTTATGACTTGCATACAATTATCATCACTTTATGTCATTTTTCAAAACATCAAATCACGTATCTCCGATATTTCCAAGTTTTTAAAATTGGGGGGGAGGGGGGGGGGGACTATTAATCATGATTTAAAATATTTTTTGACTTACTTGTCCCATTAACCATTTTTCCTGCTGGTTCTTCTCCTTTCACACTTTTCAGTGTGACATTCAGAACAGCACCAGCTGGAGATGGCATTGATTCTTCATTTGTCTGTTTTTTTGGAAGTAGAGTCTTAAGTGTCTTTGGCAGCACCTTCTCAGTTAAAGAAGTTCCTTGAGTCGCTGATACCAACTCAGCTCTGCAAGAGGATTACTGTTTATTGACTGACACAGTGTACAAACATCAATGTTAAACAGCCCCTATTCATTTGTTATTAGTTTGTTTATGATGAGGTATTTTAGTAGAATAGCTCCTACAACAGATGTGAAACAAAGTCAGAAATTTTGCCACAAAAATAGCGGAATGAATGACAAGAAAGATACATGTAGTAAGTACATCGCAGTAACTTTTAAATGCAGTTTTATACTTATAAAGAAAGCAATCACAAGTTGCGCAATATTTGCCACCAATATTGTTTTCTATGTTCAGCTTTTACAGTACCTCTATTCCTTTTCTCATTTCTTCAGGCTCTAAGAAACTGTGATGGCAATGACAAATACATCATGGAATCAATGTTAGTTTTTCCTTCAAGCATCTTTAATCCATTTAGAAGGTAGCCCAATAATATTTAAAGCTTTCTGTTCTGTTTTTTGTGCCACATTAACATACAGAAGCAGTAGCCCAAACGATGATGATGATGATGAGGAGGAGGAGGAGGAGGAGGAGGAGGAAGAGAGGAACACAATGATGCCAACTATTGTTATTTTATGTGATGTAAGACTGCTTAGTCAAGAATCAATAAAAGAGGAGCCCAAAAAAAGCTATACTTGACTATTTACCAAATTTGTGAAGTGATTCTGCTTAAAAGTTCAACTTCTAAATATCATTCACACAGAACACACACCCACTATCGCCAATGACTGGATGAGTTCAGTATCAAAGTCACTGGTGTAAGTCCCAGCAATGTAAATCTAGAAGTCACCGAGAAGACATTTTCATATTTCTGAATTTCAGCAACATCTGGCTAAAGAAAGGGTGATACCAAATGTATCACAATCTTATCATTTAAAATGATAAAGCTGTTGCACTCTTAGATGTGCAGCATAAAGTAATTTCTTAATTCAAGAAACAGTTCCCTATTCTTAGCATGTATTACTACATCAACTGCACATTCAAACTTTACTACTAACAGCTGTGAGAAATCAGTGTCTAAATGTTGACAGATGTTAAAAATATCTTGGATGATGTGCATTCCCTAACTTAACAACGGCTTCACCTTCTAGGCTTCAAACTGTACCCTCAACAATGAAATTAGTAACTCATTTACAAAATACAAAAACAAAAAACATGTGGCATAGCACTGGAATTACGGATGGAACCATAGTTCAATTGGACAACGGTGGAGTAGGAATTGGCTTCGGCCTTTCTGAGAGACCCATCCTGGAACCCATCTGATATGGTTTAGGGAAAAGTGAAAAAAAATCTGAAGTACATATTTGGCGAATTCAGTTACTTTCTTTCTGAATAAGAGTGCATTGTGTCAAATGAAGTACCAACTCACTTGGTGCTTGTTGTCTGATTGCTTAACAGGACAGTTATTAGTACCTCTTCGAGTATACTGCAAAGCAAGGATGTTGATAAGACTTATCTAGTCACATTTATCTACTTTCACATTCAAGCATTGTTCTCAAACACCACATGCTAAGTACACAAATACATAAGACAATATATCAGGTAAATGACTTGCCGATTTATTTACAGGACATAGATGAGATGCCACCTTACACAAACAAAAATTTCATACCCTTCAATCTGTAATAAAGACAATTTTGGTAACTTGTGACACACTTAAAATTAAAGGCTCTGAAGACTACTCCCTGTCTGCAAATAATGAGTGTGTCCCACAAGGAAAAGGGCAACTCTTTCACATCCAAAAAATATAAAGGAGGTAAGCATTTCCTGGGTTGCTGGATTTACCCATCAAAGCTTACAATTTTAACTTACAGTCGATAATTTTCTATACATCCATGACTGTATTTCCTTATGTATGGGAACACCTCAGCCACTGATTCCCTCCCTACCCGCCCCCCCCCCCCCACCCCCTTCTAGAATTCTCATCTTATGACTTTTTTGAAGAAGCGTGATAATCCCTTTTATCATACACTTCACGACAGCAGATCAGTCTGCAACTGCAAGTATTATATAAATACATATTTCTTATGGTCACCATAATCCTTGACAGCAACCCCACCCCCCCACCCCAATCCCCCTCCACAAAAATACAATTTATTTTCTACCATGGTCTATTTTTTCCCCCCCTTGACAAAGCAGGTGTGTCCTTCAGGGTATATGTGGATTTGTGATAGGTCTTTTCACTTTATATACAATAGTTATTTATTATTATTAGGAATACTAACTTAAAGCAACAGCAGGCAGTAACTGCAAACATTTGCCAGAGGAGAATAGACATTTCCAGAACTACTACTTACAGGCCATGAGCAGAGCAGATTTAAAAGCTACAACCACTCTTTTTGTGGACAACTTTCCATATACCAACATTGAGTCAACCACTTATAAAATCGAATATGTCAATTAGTACTGTACCTGACTTGCGGTTCGTTAATGCTTTGAAACCTTACATCCTCAATAAGTTCACTATGGTCCTTTGGTCTGAATGAAAACTCATATTCAGGCACAGGGAAATGAGACTTGTAGTGGAGTAAATCTATTTTTTTCAGTAATTTCTGACCATCAGGGCTGAAACAGAATTTAAACAGAAGATCTTTATACAGTTCTTAGTGTAGGGAGTTACATGTACACCTAGAACATAAACAATGAGTTGTAATAGAATGTCACCTGCCTACAGAAATTACTTGTTCTGAAAGAAAATATGCAGCACACAACTCCATTAACCTGTTGAGGGGCAATAAATCTGATAGTTAAGATTTCTTCAGCGTAAATTTTTAAATACTTCTCTCAGTCATGTCATTACTTCCTGGCAATGGTGTTGTTTATAACACAACTGATGAGATGACTATATTCCTGGAGGAGCACGAGATCAAATTTACTTCTGATCGATCTGTATACGAACTCTCAATAATTCTGATGAAGAGGAAACTCACCAGCGTAACTGAATTATTGTAATATACATGTGATTCTTCAACTTCTCCCGGCGTATTTCTTGCTCGAACAGTCCACGGGTGTACTGCCGGTCCATAGAAAACGAACGAGCACCCAGGTCGGACGAGGCAGTTACACCGACGCCTCCACAGATGCCGACGCCAGCCTCTCAGCGACCACCGATGCGCAGGCGCAGACCGCGGAGAGCACGCCTCGCGGGGGAAGGGGATTTAGGACAGCCGCCTGCCCTCAGGAGCTCAGTTCATCAGTGCACCTGACGATGGTGACATGTCTGATCACCAAAATATTGTGCCCGTTGGACACTATGGACCAGTAGTACACCCGTGGACTGTTCGAGCTATTGCAATATACAATTTAGTACATGCAACAGCACCTTACACAAACAGGATGAGGCAGAAATTCTGTTATATTCTCAAAGTTTCTTCCAAGGTTCGCACTTCATTAAACAACCACTATCTAACAACTACCACAATGAACTCAATACTCCTGTTTGAAATTTGTGACACATGGTAAGTTAAGTTAGCTAATAGCTGTTACATACCCCAAGTCAGAAAATCCCTTTCCTACAGCCTATATGTCAGTGTGCATAACATTTGCCACATATAGAGGAGGAATAACCCAAACACACACGCATAACAATAATACTGTCATTGTCCTGCCCCACAAGTCTAGAAATAGATTTCCCTGCCATTTCTCCCCATTATCCAATAATCTATGTGCACATGACAACTAACTGGCAGTCTACCCTCATGTTGAAGACAAGGGTTTTCAGCCACATTCCTCCCCAATGCAACTACAGTGATGTAATCATTGTTACTTATGTTAAAGTTATAACCAGAGGATATAGTAGTAAAGACAGCCTTCTTAATGTGCTTCACAGAACTTGTATAACGCTTTGTTCCCAAACATCTGACTCTGTGTATGGACATTCTTTATAACCTATTCCCTTTAGAGATGTTAAGTTGGTTCACAACTCATATTCAGTTAGCCAGCACATTCATCAAATGTCAAATGTTAATATTTTTTTAAACACAAATTTCATTGATGAAATACAAATAATTCTACATTTGGTCATAGTTTGGAATGAGTGGAGTGACTTGCAACACCAACATGTGGCTTTTTTGATCTCATAGTACAACGTAGATTAATTTCCATTTCCTCTTCAAAAGACGTCTATCAGTTCCATCTGGTTTTATTATGACAGTGATATTTGATATCTGAGTGCTTTGAAATCTAGGATGGAACATCACTGTTAGTTAAACAGAGATGTGTATAAAATATGGAGTCTAAGACCTAATCCCTCATTAAAATAAAAACATAAAGCCAAAATACACAATAAAAGAAAGATCAACCTTTATATAGTTCTGCCATTTCAGCTAAATGTAAATGTATCCGTTATCCTCCTCTTTCATCCTCCACTACAGACACTCCAATTATAAGAGCTACACTTGTGATAAGCAAGACTGATCTCCAGTGTAAAGGTATCCTTATCTGAATTTTACATTATTTTCTACATGCTAGGCACAGAAACATCCACAAGGTGGCCGAGTAGTGAAGATGTGAGAAAAAATATCACCAAACAAGCAGGTATAGCTGAATAAGCTTCAAAAATGTGAGGTCCAGAAGAATAATGGAAAAACAATCTTATACACACTATTTTAATGAATGCAAATAATAATAAATTTTCAGGTATGCGCAGTGTTTAAACTTTAAATTTAATCACTACAAAGTGCACTGAAATGTAAAAAAAATGTTTACGAACACATCTGTCTATGAAAGCTATGAAAGCTAATGAAAAAGTGAAAGTGATTAAAATACTAATTACTTCAATAGTGGTAACGAGCATTTCGACAGACGAGTATACTACAGTGGCATATTATCATTTCATTCAACATTAAACACACACACACACACAAACCACCAATCAAATACGTGTGAAGAGAACATCCATACCTCACATAGTATACATTCCATTTGTCATTATAGCCAGGTTTCCTCTGCACAGCATATTTTGACCATCCTGGAGGCAGTTTCTCACTTCTGATACAGACCGTTGCCAGGTCACTGGTTATTTCATCTACAAACATAATTAGCTCCGTCATTGTGATAGCAAACAGCAGTTTTCACAATATATAATAAAATGTGGCATATACCAAGTGGCAATCAAGGCGGAAATATTTTCAATTTTGTTAACAAATGCTCATATGGAATTTCATAAAAACTCCACTGAAAAGGGAAAAATTAGTTAAGTGTATCTTATAAATGCATTGTAAACTAAATTGTAAGTTTACTAGCCCATTTGGCAGAGAAATTTCAAATTAGATTAGTGAGATATTCAGTGCAAGGAGGATGATAATTTTGGATGCGGTGCATTTTGAATGGCCCACATCCAAAATCATGCTAATCAGCACCTTGAGGAAAAGTCAATAAGTCATTTGCATGGGGGGAGTAGTTTATAATGCATTTAAGTCCACTTCACCTCTCCAGCACTTTATGGATGAGGCCCAACAGTTCACAAAATTTCAGAATCTGTGTAACACTGGTATCAGTGTTGGCAAGGATGGTAAGCAGGTCTTCAGCCAAATTGAGGGCTGTCCTAATGTCAGTACATAAGACACACATAGCCTAAATACACATAACAAACTTCATAGAGTGGTGGATCCTCTTGCTGTAGGAGGAAACTGTGTGTTAAAGGGCTATTTCCTACGTGCAGTCTGGTGTGCAGCACTTCCTGCTATCGGTAGGGTTGGCATACGTCTGCCATGCCTGTGTAGTTGATTTGAGTGACCACAGTTTGTCTTCTGTCACCTTCAATCATTCCGTTTCCTACTGATGCATGATTCATCTCTCAGATAGTGAGACGAAAGTGTACAAGGGAAGGGCATGTCAACATACAAGACCATCCCAACATGCTTTTTAGGCTGCTTTGTCAGCTATGTTGTTCTCCCAAATTCCGACGTGTCCAGGTACCCAGAAAAAGATCACCTCCTGCCACAGTATTGGAGCCACTGTAAGGAGTCATAGATGAGCTGAATCAACTAGTATGCTGGATAAATTTGGTGGATCATTTGTAGTGCACTGAGTGGGTTAGAATGGATGAGAAACCTCGTACTGTGATGCTTGCGAATCTAATCCAGTGCCAAGATAATTCCATATAACTTTGCATCCTAATTTGTAAATTGTTCCAGAAGGCTCACTTTGAAAACCCTATTAGGGGAAACAGCTGAACAACCAAGGGTGTTCTCTTTCTGGGATCCATCCATACAAACAAAATAAAACTGTGGTACTTTAAACTGCAGAAAACAGAGTTGTAAAAATGTAATCTGGAGTACAAGTTTTCTTGTACTGCATCAAGCTTACAATCACTCTGGGCCTCTGAGGACACCAAGGTAGCAATCTGTTCCATCCCTGACTGTGTATTCGGAGGTCTAACATACCCAGATCTCTGAGGCAGTCAGTAGTAAGTATACCAAATGGCTTGGTCACATGGGGCCGATTCCTGAAGAGCTACCCAAAGTTGAGTTTGACTGCCACACTAAAATGCCAATGTCAGAGATTTTCAGTGCCTGTTGAGCCAGAAGGAGTCATAGCTGAATACAGAGTGGTGGTTCACCAGCCTCCACACACAGACTCTGAACTGGGCTGGTCCAAAAGGATCAAATCTATATTAGAATGCTGTCAGGTGGACAGTGTCTAGCATCTTCAGGTAGGAAATATGGGCCGATCCATAAACCGCACATCCATAATCTAACCATGATCTGAAAAATGGCCTCTAAAACTGCAGAATGTGGGACCTATCACATCCCCTTGCCTTGCCCCTGAGGCATTTCAAAATGGTCAATGATTTGAAGTCCTTTGTTCACTGGTCTCTCAGGTGCAGGAGCCAGGTTAATTTCGAGTTGAATAGTAGGCCCAAAAAGTGTGCAGTGTCTTTAAAATGTATAAAAAAAATATTGCCCCCACTATGAGCTCTGGTTTATTAAAACTTGAAAGAACATGGTTAAAATTGACACATCTCTGGTGAAATCCTAAAAGCAGTTTTATTAGTGCAAGCTTCCAGCCCCCTCATGGTCAGTCAGCTCTAGTTGTCTCATTGTCGTTATATGATCAGAGGATGAGCAGAAGACTGTGAAGTCATTCACCAACAAAGCGCACTTAACTGGGCTCCTGACTGTGGACGAGATGCCACTGATAGCGATTGCAAACAATGTAACACTGAGTACACTGCCTTGAGGACTCCACTGTCCTGAATGCACCAATCAAAAAAGCTGCACCAATGCGACAGTGTAAGCATCAATCCTTAAGGAAGGATTAGATAAGAAGTGGCAGATGATCACGTAGTCTCCATTCATGTAGTTGGTGAAGGATGTTTTATCTCCAAACGGTTGTGTATGCTCCTTTGAAGTAAAAATCACCAACCACATGGTTTTGGTGTCAGAAAAGGAATCCTGTATCACCATCTCCAGCAGAACTGTCATGGGCAGAATGACAGCACCTGTAACTGCACTGCGAACACCACAGGTGACCTCGGAATTTGAGCCAGATGAGGCCGTGGTTGACTATATGCTCGAGAGTCTTACACATACAACTGATAAGGGCTACACTGCAGAACTGTTAGGATCTGTACAAGCCTTGCCTGATTTCCATACTGCAATTAGTGTTTCCTCCTTCCAAGATGTAGGGTACTGATCATGAAACCAGACCTGATTGAAACAAGACAGGAGTTTCCCTTTGATTTTTGATTTCAAAGAATAGATGATAGAGGATGGCATAACAAGTCCTGGAGCGATGTCCCTGGCCATGAACAGAGCTGATTTCAATTTCCATATGGAGAATGGAAGATTGCAGATCACCTCATTTTACGAGAAGAAGCAGAGCCTCCTATTTCCACAGTCCTATGAAACACCAGGAATGCAGGAGTCTGTCTGACTAACTCAGTGACAGTAAAATTGTGTTCAGCTACAAACTGGGCCATGTTTTTAGTAGTGTCCACCAAGAACCCGCTTCTCAGCAAGGGCGTAAGGTGAGGTGTAGTGGCCCTGCCTGAAATCTGCCTTTCTGAGTCCCAAACTTGCCAATTAATGAGGTCACGAATTCCTTCCTGGAGTTCCTCCTCTGTTCCTTTATCTTCACTTGTTCTATAACAGATTTGAAGGCCCATAGATTTTCCATAGTTGGATGATACTTGAGTTTCCGCAAAGCTGCACACTTGCCTCCGATTGTCAAGAGACATCTGTCATTCCACCATGGGACAGGTCGTTGCCTGAGGTTCTTGCTAGACTCAGGAATGGAATCTGTGGCAGCTCCTAGAATCTCACAGGTGATATAGTCCACCAGCTCCTGGGCACAATTCTGTTGTTCGAACATGGCCTGCATAGACTGTATCATGATCAATTTGGCCTATGAACCATCCATTTTTGTGATCTCCTGTCAACTGCAGTCCAAGTGAGCACACGAATCCACACCAGAAAGTAGTTAATGGAATGCAAATCTGTCCCCCCTTCCCACTGAACTAAGTCTGCAATAACTCAGGGGCAAAAACAACATCAGTGGCTGAAAATGACAATGTAGCTGTGGAAAAGTGCGTCATCTGACCACAGTTCAAAAGGCAGATATTATCTGAATGGGTGAGGCACTTGAAAATTTGACCAGAGAAAGTGGTAACCAAGCACCACAGAATATTATGTACACTGAAGTCCCACATGAGGAGGAAAAGGCGGGGGAATGCTGGGAAGAGTTCTGTAAATGCATCTGCTTCCAACAGATCAGCAGGTGGAAGATATAAAGAACACAACCTGATTTTAAGTGGTGTGACAACTTCCACTGCAACTGTTGGTACGGCCACGGTAAGTGGGACAGGACAGGAGAGAAGTGCATCTGTCACTGATGACAACAACTGCTCCATCCCTAGCCCTGTCTCCATTAACATCATGCTTCCTGTAGGGGTGGTAACCCCTTAATGCAGGTACGTCAGTGACTTTCAAATGAGATTATTGTAAGCAGATGCAGAATGCTCTCCTGGCCAGGAGCTATAATGATACCAAATGTGATTGGAATCCATTTTAAGTTCCACTACAACAAAGATGTTCCAGTGGGAGCCACTGATTAGCGACGGTTGTCCTTGTCGTTATCCGTTGATGGCAGTGATTTACTGAAGACGTAGGGGACATTAGACAGTGCCTGGCTCACCGGTTCCTCCACATGGATATCAATATCCTCAACAGTAAAATCACAATCAGAAAGTAAGACTGCTCACTGATTCAAAGGTGTAGCTGTCACTTTATTCAATTTCAAGCGACTTTTTTCCTTATTTACAGGAGGAGTTGCTTGCAGGGGCAGGGGTAGAGAGAGAGGATGGCTTAGTGGGCATCTGATGATATGCAGCAGTATGTGGGTGAGGATCCAAGTCCATCGTCAATGGCTTACGAATGATTTTGTGATTTTGGGTTCAAATGTAGATTCCTCCAACCCTGGAATCTGGCATGCTGCCTGGTAGGGCGAAAATGAATGTCATAATGGTACTTAGAGAGGAACAATGCCCAGTGCTGCAGTCTGTGGGCCGCCCTATCCGGAATCTGAGAGGCGGAGCCAAATAACGATATTAATGGCTTATGGTCAGTGATTAACTGAAACTTTGTGCCATACAAGAAAGGGTGAAACTTGGTAACAGTGTAGACAATGACCAAAGCCTCTTTTTCCACCTGGGAGTAATGGGCCTGTGCGGGACTAAGAGTTTTAGACGCAAACGCCAATGGCTGCTCGGAGCCATTTGCATTGCGATGGGCCAGGACCGCCCCCACCTCATACTGCGAAGCATCTGTAGCCAGGACCAACGGCTTATTGGGGTCAAAAGTAGCCAAACAAGGCGCTGATGTGAGGAGGCCCTACAACGAGGTGAATGCCTGCTCGCTTCGTGCTGCGGCTTGTGACAATTATGTCGTCCAGGTAATTAATACAATGAGGGATTGTCGTCGTGACGTGCTCAAGATAATGCTGAAATATCACCGGGGCACTGGATATTCTGAAGTCCAACCGCTGGTATTGGTAAAGGCCAAACGGGGTGTTGGCGAACGCCAGCCGTTTGGAGTCCTCATCAAGTGGTATCTGATGACAAGCCTCCGAAAGATCGATTTTCGAAAAATATTGGCCTTCCGCCACGTCGGAGAACAATTCATCATAACGAGGCAAGGGATAGGTGTCCAGCACCAACTTGAAATTAATGGTGGCCTTGAAATCGCCACGAAGACGTAATTTTCCCAAGGGTTTCCTGACAATAACGAGGAGCGAAGCCCACTCACTAGAAGAAATGGGAAGAACAACCCCAAGGGCTGTCAGCCGGTCTAGCTCTGCTTTTACCTGACGGCGCAGAGCCGAGGGGATCTGCCTCGAGCGTAGAAAACGCGGGCGAGCCGACGCCTTCAACGTCAAGTGAGCTGCAAAGTCTGAAACATGCCCCAGGCCCTCCTCAAAGATATCCTAAAAGTCAGAGGTCAAAGATTCCAATGATTGATAGGGAATGTCTTCGGAGACCAACTGTATGGTGTCTGCGATAGAAATACCGAAAGCTTGAAAGGCATCCAATCCAAAATGGTTAGCGGAGCTCGGATCACTGGCAACAATAAAAGTAAGAGGCCGAGTGATTGATTTGTAAGTAACATCGGTAGTGAGTTGACCCAGGATGGGAATGAACTGTTTATCATAACTGCGGAGACGCCGGTAAACTGGTGCCAACAGGGGCGACCCAAGGTCAGTGTAAGTTTGTGCATTCAACAAGGGAACTGCCGCGCCCATCTACTTGCAGTTGTAGTCGGCGCGACCGAACCGACACCTCGATAAAGAGTTTGTGTGCTGATGCATCGGGAGCCTTGCCCGATTAACTTCCTGAACGTCAACGTCCATGTCCTCTGTACCTGCTTCCTTCGATTCGTTTGAGGCTGAGCGGCAAACTTTAGCAATGTGTCCTTTTTTATTACATTTGCGACAAATGGCCCAACGCTGGGGGCACTCTGACTGATCATTATATATATATAGCACGAGGCACAGAACGGTAACAGGGGCCGGCGGCCTGAACTCTGTTTACCCGCCGTGCGGGAGCGGCCGTAACGGCTGGATTGTACTGCTCGCACGTCGTCCACCCCGGACGCGGTGGACGCGGCCGCGCCGCCCTGAACCGCCGCGACGTCACACTGTGCTTCCAACTGTTGACCTGCGGCATGAGAGACTTCATACGATTGAGCAATGGACAGGACTTCCTCAAGGGAAGGGTCTTCCAACTGCAGGGCCTGTTGCCGGACCTCCCTATAGGGGTTGACCAAACAATGACACGTCGCGCACCATAACATGGGCATATGACTCTCGCAACTGCTCCGTGACAAAATGACACGTGCGACTAAGACCGTGCAGAGTAGCGGCCCACGCCCGGTAAGACTGATGGGGCTGTTTCTTGCACTGATAGAACTCGACCCTAGCCGCCACAACATGCGTGTGGCGGCAATAATATGAAGATGGCAAAGAGCACAATGCGTCAAAAGACAAGGACGAGGGTTCCTGCAACAGCGCTAGCTGCCACAAAACTTGATACAGTGAGGGAGATATCCAAGACAAGAAAAGAGCACGAAGTACCTCCGCATCGGCAACATGAAATGCCTGGAAATGCTGCCGAAGGCGATATTCATAAGCGTCCCAATCCTCCGCCGTCTCGTCATACAGGGGAAAGGGAGGAGGCAATGGCGCTGGAGCAGACCACGTGGAGAGCAACGCCGGTAGCGCTTGTGTTATGGTTGCCATGAGTTCCTTCTGCTGCTCAACCAAAACCCGCACTAAATCCTCCATGCCGTAGATAAGCTGCAAAACCGGAACAATGACGCAACACGCGAAAGAACGACCCTACTCATCGGCAATTGTGTAGTAACACGATTCACGATGTCTGTCGCACTTCACATAGTGTAGACCGGGAACGGTCCGCTAGGCATGCCCAATGTCCAACTGACTGGGAACGGCCCGTGCTGCCCGAGTTGTTGTTGTTCCGCCAGCAGAGGGCGCGGCCGAATTCTCGTGTGCCCTCTGGTGGAAGGGACTTCACTTGCGGCAACTACTGTCCGTGACATGCCATATCAATGTGCGCCTCCCACGATCTTTCTGCTGGCTACTGCAGTATCGGTTTATGTGGATGCTTCACACTTGGTGACGGGATACTTAAGAAGTGGCAAACAACAGGTTGAAAGCTTAAAGCTTTTTTAGCTTCAGGACAGGGTAGCGTTACTTTGAACTTCTGAATTTCCTTTTCTCGTTATGAAACCCAGACTTTCTGCTCCATACTGGGCGATCCCAGAGCAATTTATACATTTTGAAGGAAACCCGTGAGCTGAGCCTCCACAACTTCCACACACAGCCCTTCCGTTACATGTCATAGCAGTATGACCAAATCATTGACATTTGAAGCACTGGGCTGGGTTGAGAACTAATGGTCAAACCTCAAGATGGCTATAACATGCAAGAATATGTTCAGGTAATTCTAGAGTGTTGAACATTAGAATAAATGTTGCAGTTTTTTCCAATGTTCCAATGACTATCCACATATAGTTCTGCACTTATGAAACCCATTTTTTTTTTTCCATTCTTCACACAATTCCTCAGAGGTCCATCTCCTTTATATTGGTGCAGGAAACCATACCTTTACAGAAGTGAAGGGTGTTATGCAACTCACCCCAACAGTGCAGTCACCTAAGGCCACATATCCCAGGAGCTTATATACATGGTTTGATGTGGCAGTTTGGCTAAATGGTTCAAATGGCTCTGAGCACTATGGGACTTAACTTCTGTGGTCATCAGTCCCCTAGAACTTAGAACTACTTAAACCTAACTAACCTAAGGACACCACACACATCCATGCCCGAGGCAGGATTCGAACCTGCGACCGTAGCAGTCCCGCGGTTCCGGACTGCGCGCCTAGAACCACTAGACCACCGCGGCCGGCGATGTGGCAGTTTCAATTAGAGGTGTTCCATTATCAAGTTACGCAACACATTTTGAAGAACCCAGCAATAACCTGCAATCTCTTGTGAATATAGAAAGGGGAGACCATCCGAAGGGTCCCTCCGCTCCCTTGATTACAATGTAGGTGTCGTGGAAGACTACGGCCTGTTATTATAATTTTGAGAGTACTAAACAGGCGAACTGACCAAACAAGTTCTCTTTGTTGGGTGGGTGTAGGTACTACCTAATGGTACACTGATCCTATCAGCAGTAGATGTGAATTTAGGTCACTCCACAGGGATCCCAAGAGCTGCCAGGGAAACAAGCATCAAGTTAGACAAATCCCCATGTGGTTGAGCAAGTCTTACACAACTTTGAGAGGGGGTGGGGGTGCACAGGTGCTGAAGAGGTGCCCGCTACAAACTGTTTTAGTTCCACAGCCATTAACTACCTCATCACACAGAACAGCTTGATGGCGAGTTCTTTTGATATATATTGATATTTACGTTACTTGCAGTCCAAGCAGTGCAGCCAGGGCCCCCGTTCTCTGAAACATCCAACATTCTACTGCTGCACCTAACAATGATAGCTGGAGTATGCCCTGAGTTTACAGCACAAGAGGTCTGGCACTGTTCATCAGCCCCAGCTCGGGAAACCTGTGCTCGTCATACCTATACCCAACCACTGCTGGTGGAGTCCCCGATAAAAACCCAGCCCTCCCTCCCCTAAATTGTGGGACACACTTCATCATGCCCATCGGCTGATGCCTGTCTGGTTAGGGTCACCCTGCGAGTAGCTACGCTACTGCTGGCATTGCCATCAGCGTCACTGACACTCACAAATCCTCCCATACGACACTAAATTAGTATGGCAGCTGTGTAGCACTGACTTGACTTCACATTTCCATCACACTGCAGTATAATGACACAGCATCAACAGAAGTTCCACTTAATTGATACTGAAAGACAAATCATTATTTTCAGTTTTGCTGTCGGGGGGGGAGACGTGCAGAGAGGGGGCATGGGAGACGGGCAGAGAGGGGGTGGGAAACGGGCAGAGAGGGGGAGGGGGAAGGGGAGACGGGCAAGGAGGGGGAGGGGGAGACGGGCAAGGAGGGGGAGTATTTGAGAAAGAGAACACTTCACGATTTGCATCAAACTTAATATATAATATCAAACCTTTATGAAACTTTTCTCACTGACATTCCCTACAAAATGATGCAAATAAAATTTTTTGACTTACTATACTTCACTGTTCATAAAGTAAAACGGCCATATCAGGCCTGACATTTTAATACATTGCTTCTTTAGTTCTGTCATCATAGACACTGAGATGCATGAAAAACTGCCACATGAGGATGACATTTTAATTTATTATGTCATTATTAATACTATTCTCAATATGTTTTGCAGACAGTATACACATACTCCACTGAATGTAGCTGTATAATTAGATCAGTGTATGACACACAGTTCAGTAAGTATGCTTTCATAAACATTGAGATGTGTGATAAACTAGCTCTTGTTTAAAAGAAATCATAAATTACCCAGAATATACTATCCCAGTGTTTGATAATGAGAGCACTTAACAACTTCTAAACAAACTTCAAATGTAAGTTCAAAAATTTTCTAAGCTTTGTCCCACTTACATGCTAAATAACAATTACTTATAACACATTAACTGATTTGTAAAGTTACCAGAAGTTTGAATCTGTTTTATACAGAGGAGTTCCATTCATTAACCCCTTGCCATACCACTTACTTCAGCAAAATCTGTGCCCAAGCAGTTGGAGATGACATGTCCTAAATGGGCCAGCATGATGCACAAGACAATCTTAGTATGCGCCATCATGAGAATATCTTTTATGTAGCAACATGTTCATTTGTTTCCCATGCTACGGCTATTGTTTATGTCAACAGTAATTTAATTCTTGTGCAAACAACTTTTCAAAACATAAATATACATTTTTAAGCATAAAAAATACTTGAAAAGAAATTGTAATTTTCTAGATTGTCTTCAGGTGTGACTTTTTGAGAAGAAATGTAATAATGCTACACCTAAAAGCAGATATTGTCAACAAATAATTAAATTACAAGAAGAAACGCTTCTCTTGAACAAATTTATAATAGGAAGATACCTACAACTATAAAAATTAGTAGTCCTGAACGGTATGGTACTTTCAAAAGCATTGTGGTATATGTAAAGCCACTTTACACTCTGCATGTTCCCACACTGTTTCACTTCAGACTGTGTTTTACCCTTTGCACATCCTCGTTTTGAGGCATCATATAGTCATGCTTTGGGCAATGAGCGCAATATTTCACTTGGAATGAAAGAGTAGTGAAGGTATCCCACACTTCTCATAGACCAGTAACAGGTCGTTTTTAAAAATTACCTCTGCCATATTTATTCAGTAACCAACATATGTTTACTTTCTTTGACTGTGTATTATTTTACAGGTACTGTACATACTGAACAGAGACCTATCTGGCATATAAACAAAGTTTTTGATATCTTTTGAGGATTTTCCTCATGACTAGGAAACAGGACAACATCTGATCTTGACGATCAATTCCACCAATGGCCTTATGTATTTATATGTGTTCAACAATCACTACACTTTCAAATTTTGTTGATATCATTTACATGTCACACTTCCCTTACTTTAAAATTTATTTCTGACTATTTTTTGGCATATTTTGCTAATTGCTGCGTAGTCTCCTGATAACACTTGCATTTTCCTGATGTAACTTTAAACAGATTCTGAGGGAGGGGGACTAGTTATGAACAAACAAAGTGTAACCCTTATTCAGTATGGATTCTGACAAGTCCATGACATCATTGTCTGAGGCATTATTATTCTGATCAGTTTTGTACTGGTCAGTGTGTATTTTGAAACCATAACAAAAATCAGTATTTGCGTCTCATATTTAGGGAATTTTTTAATCCAAATTTTGCTATTTTCGATGGATTCAATTATTTATATGCTAAATGTCCTTTATATTTCATTACAGATCTGTCTCTACTTACATTTTCATCTGGTATGTAAATTTCTTAAAATATTTTTCATTTCAAAAGTTGCTGATATGTCGTATCCTTCAAATACGGTCAGTTAATGTCAGCAGTTTCATTATTTAAAAAAAATGTAGAAATCTCAAAATTTGTTTAAATCTTTTAAAAGACATTAATTTTAAATTTATAATACTAGTCTTTTAGACACACACACTTGGATATTTGGTTTTCTAACTTTAACTATCAAAATACACAACGCATAATAGGCCTTCTTTTTGTCAAAAATAAAAGGGTATCAAGTGTAGTCCACTTCCCCTTTTTTTGTTTTTGTGTGTTTTTTTTTATTATCTATTAACTGATGTCTGGTGAGATTTGTTTCTGTAACAAGTATTTCGCAAAGTTTGTCAGCAAATATAACAGAAAACAGGTCTAATAACCATGGGTGTACACCTAAATGATTTGAAACAGATGCTTTTATGCCACGAGTCTTGGAATATTTCCAATGATTTGTATGTTTTTTGCTCCCTGCCAAATCTATAATACACATGATTTAAGTACTGAATTTTAATTTCAACTATCACCATCTACAATTAAATATTTCGCACACTTTCTACTTCGTACAGTCACGTCGCTATCACTTGATTCTTCATCACAAAGTCTATGTAAACATCCCTCTCTTTTTTCTTCAAAAAGCAAAGTACAAAACCAGTAGCACGCTCGCTTTGTAATGTAGATTTAATGGATTGTCATTAATTCTCGTGGGGTATTGCACGAACTAAACAATGACTGTTAACTGCCACGAGTTAAGATTCATGATGTTTACATTTGGGCCAACTTTCATTCCTATGAATGTGACTTGTGTTTTTTGCATTTGGCCCGCATTTGTTTCTATGAGTCTGACTTGAGATATTCATGTTCAGTCCAAAATTGTTACCATGATTTAGGCTTATCAAAGAACAGCAAGGAATTAAAGAATCGAGGTGTTATTGGTTACTTATTATCTGGAAAGAAGGTCTATAGGGTTAACAACCACCTACATCCCACAGGAGTTTGAGTGAAAAGAGGTGACATTGAAGCATAACTCAGGAACACCAGGAGCAGTTTCAACCAAATTTGTATATAAATAATGTGGGGGTAAGATTCCCCAATACCACTTGGGGTATGGGTGTATATGAGAAGAGGTGAAATAAAAATGTTCGAAAACGACCTGTTGATATTTATTTCCTGTACATGGGTGACTTACATGTGTGAAATACCGGGTGATCAAAAAGTCAGTATAAATTTGAAAACTTAATAAACCATGAAATAATGTAGATAGAGAGGTAAAAATTGACACACATGCTTGGAATGACATGGGGTTTCATTAGAAAAAAAGTATTGCTAGACGCGCGAAAGATCTCTTGCACGCGTCGTTTGGTGATGATCGTGAGCTCAGTCGCCACTTTCGTCAGGCTTGGCCTCCCAGGTCCCCAGACCTCAGTCCGTGCGATTATTGGCTTTGGGGTTACCTGGAGTCGCAATTGTATCGTGATCGACCGACATCTCTAGCGATGCTGAAAGACAACATCCGACGCCAATGCCTCACCATAGCTCCGACATGCTTTACACTGCTGTTCACATTATTCCTCGACGGCAGCTATTGTTGAGGAATGATGGTGGACATATTGAGCATTTCCTGTAAAGAACATCATCTTTGCTTTGTCTTACTTTGTTATGCTAATTATTGCTATTCTGATCAGATGAAGCGCCATCTGTCAGACATTTTTTGAACTTTTTTTTTAATAAAGCCCCACGTCATTCCAAGCATGTGTGTCAATTTGTACCTCTCTATCTACATTATTCCGTGATTCATTCAGTTTTCAAATTTATACTGACTTTTTGATCATCCGGTATGTCACATAAGCATATGTTAAAAATCTCATCCTAAGCCCCAGGATCGATTTCTGAGAAACTTGGTAAACACGTTACTTACTTTCTGGAAGGAATTAATGTGGGGTAAAAATAAACAATCTCCCATCGAGATGGGGGTGATGGACAGAGATGTGAGTAGGAGGTGGACAGAGAGAGGGGCAGGAGGAGGTGAACAGAGAGGGGGGGAGTAGGAGAGGAACAGACGGAGGACGGATAGGCAGAGGTTCTGGAGTAGGTGGATTAAAAGGAGGAGGTGGTAGGAAGAGACGGACAAGAGGAGGTGCCAGGAAGAGACAGACAAGAGGAGGGGGGAGGAAGAGACGGACAGGAGGAGGAGGAGGAGGAGGAGGAGGAGGAGGAGGAGGGGGGGAGGAAGAGACGGACAGGAGGAGGAGTAGGAGGGGGGGAGGAAGAGACGGACAGGAGGAGGAGTAGGAGGGGGGGAGGAAGAGACGGACAGGAGGAGGAGTAGGAGGGGGGAGGAAGAGACGGACAGGAGGAGGAGTAGGGGGGGAGGAAGAGACGGACAGGAGGAGGAGGAGTAGGAGGGGGGAGGAAGAGACGGAGAGACGGACAGGAGGAGGAGTAGGAGGGGGGGAGGAAGAGACGGACAGGAGGAGGAGTAGGGGGGGGAGGAAGAGACGGACAGGAGGAGGAGTAGGGGGGGGAGGAAGAGACGGACAGGAGGAGGAGTAGGGGGGGAGGAAGAGACGGACAGGAGGAGGAGTAGGGGGGGGAGGAAGAGACGGACAGGAGGAGGAGTAGGGGGGGGAGGAAGAGACGGACAGGAGGAGGAGGGGGGGAGGAAGAGACGGACAGGAGGAGGGGGATGGTGAGATGGACAGGGGGAGGAAGAAATCAACTGAGGAGGGCAGGACGAGATGGTCTAACAGAAGTTTCGAATAAATAAATATCCGGGCAACACCAGGTTTCTCACTTAGTATAAGGAGGTTTGGAGATTAAAGGGACTAAACTGCAAGGTTATCTGTCACAGTGAATATAAAATAATGTAGGAGTAGCAAAGGCAATGGCAGTAATGAGGGGGAGGGAAGTGCAAAAGTGGAAAATGCAGTGGACAGAAGAAATCAGAAATTTGTTGTAGGCCAAGTTCGTACACAGAAAAGTTTGGAGGCGTAAGTACTGAGAAGAATAATATAAATTACCAATATCGCAAATCAAGTACAAAGCCCACTCTCTGGATGATGCTGCAGGAAGTGGCCTTGATTTTGCCTCATGGAATATAGCGCCACCAACCACAATACAACTGGGAACTCAATGACAACCCTTACTATATCAGTTCGTGATAACTGTGATTGGAAGTTCTAAAATTTAACATCCACAGCACAGAGACCTATATAGAATCTCAATTGTTCTCTCTCATGCTCACATTTACAAACTAATTCATTACCAAATACAAACATTCTTCAAAGAATAAGTGAATCAAGCTAGGAGAGAGGTAGTGAGGATGAAGGAAGGCAGTATTGTGGGAGGGGAAGGGGGGGGCAGGGAGTGGGAACTGGTAGATGGTAGGAAGGCGAGGTGGAGGTGGAGGAGGAGGACACAGTGACAGTTTTGTAGTGTCTTCCAGCAACAGTTTCCAGCTCCTAGAGTTGAGGGGAGAGGAACCTCAAGATGGGGTAGGAAAAGGAAATGTGCAGCAGACTCTGCCAATGAGTATGAAGGATAGCAGAAGCACAAATGTTAGGCAGAAGGGAGTGCTGCTGTTAAAAAGCAGTCATGCCAGAGGTGTAGCGACCACAATTACAGGAGAAATTAAGGGAAGAGTATCGAGACACCAGTATTGTCAAGCCGATTGCTGGGCTGAACTGTAACTGAGACTAACGTCTTTGTGAAAGGCTTTCACTAAAGATGATCTGCTAGTGATAGTGTATGGGGGAGGAAACAGCTTGGATACAGACAAGCTATACAACACAGGTGGCAAACTGAACGAGACAGCATTCCTAACCAGTGGTACCAATGTGTGTGTGACTGCAGCCTCGTCTTGGCAGTGTTGTACGGTTTGTCAATGTGATGTTGGAAAGGACAATGGTGACTGTTGACTGGGACACATTGCACTGGTGGCAGTGGAGACAATCCTACCTTCCTTCCTTCCTTCCTTGGGGACACACAAACTCAAATTATGTGTTGTCATGGGTAGGGGGACTATTCTTCTTTTTAGGATAAACCACAACAACATGGTCCTCTCCTTAACAGGTATCCCAAGTAGTTAAGAGACTACTTCATTGCATGCATAGAAGACAGAATGGACCACATGAAAATGCACAAACCCCACAGAAATTTGCTCAGAATTATCTATTCATCATCAAATTGTGCAGTCCATTAAAAATCTGTAGCACACCAGCTCAAAGGTGAATTATAGTCTTTGAACAATACAGATCACTGGTGTAGATATAATGAAATAAAAAGGTGGATTTTCTCAGAATATAAAATATATTCTTTTTCTTGGGCACTGACAAATCAAACCTGGGATGAAGTGTATATGGAAAACAATGTGGATGCTAACTTCACTCAATTCTACACACTGTTTAAATTTATTATTGAGGATGTATTTCCAGAAGTAGCCACTCCAACAGCAGCAGCTAACAAAAATTGATGGATAGCTGTAGGTATTAGAAGGTCCTCCCAGACATTTAAAATTTTTCAGTTCCTTGGAAAAGTTTGCACTACAGTATTCCACAGTTCGCAAATCACTATCACAGATACAGAAAGACAGAGGAGGATACTGCTTGCTGAAAAAATATTTAAATATGACAGAGAAAAAAGTAAAGCAGTGTATGATATCATAAAAAAGAAGTTGGAAAAGGCAGAGAAGTATAACAACATACAAATCAAAGATGGGCATAGAACACTAGAAAATCCTCAGGAATTGGCACATTTTATGAATGACTATTTTTCTGAAATTGAGAACTTGCAACAAAATCTTCCAGAAACAAATGGAGCACTAACAATGATTTATACAGTAAGCACAATCATGGTGGTCTTCAACAACAGAGCTTGCAGTCAAAAAGACAGTACAGAAATAATTTTTTAAAAAAAGTCAGTAGGTATAGATGAGGTTCAAGATCCTGTTCTGAAGGCATGAACAGGTACCATACAAGCCCCATTAACAAAAATAATAAATGTCTCCTTTAGTTGACATGCCATATTTACTCGAATCTAAGCCGCACTCGAATCTAAGCTGCACCTGAGAAATGAGACTCTAAATCAAGGAAAAAAAAATTTCTCGAATCTAAGCCACACCTGAAATTTGAGACTTGAACTTCAGGGGGATAGAAAAGTTTTAGGCCGCACCTGCAAATCGAAACAATGTTGGTCCATTGTAACATGAGACACAATTTAGGTTGAATGAATGACGATACAGCTACAGTAGTTTGGTTCGAGTCATAGGCTTAGCAGTTAAACTTTACCAGGTAGCCATTGCTATGCGTCAGGCACTCTGTCCGTATTTATACGGATACCCTTCCTTTTTCACGTCCTTCATCTGGTTTGAATTGATTGCTTATTTTCCTTTGGTCTGATAAGTGCCGTTCTCTTTGTTATAGGTGTTTATGTCACTCTAAGCTGAAAATGCATTACTGTACTGTGTCATCCAATGTTGTCGCATTCTGATAATCAGTGTTTACGGCCTGTCACCGCTCGCGGCATGGCTTGCTTTTGTGCGCGCTACCGCCACTTACAATTAAAAAAAAAAAGAGAGGAATCATCTCATTAGCGAAACAATGGCAAGAGACTGCTATTTGTTAAATTAAAAGCGTTTTATTGATAGCTATTTGTTGTTACTTACACTGCTGCTTTCTTTGATAATGATCAACAAGAACCAAATAATAGACTGCGTATGATAGAAGATGTAGTGAACGAGAGTTTAGCGAAAATTTTTCTCCGTTTGAAAATCTTTGCAGACGCCTTTTTAGTACATTACATTCTGCACAGAAATTAGTCATCTTAGATTTAAAAATCTAGTCAATTGCCGTGCTTCATTTCTGACTGTATCACTATTAGGCATAAGAATAATACGAATATAAATAAGACACGATATGTATATTCTTCCGCGTTTGCTGTTGTCTCACTCTAGTTTCGTAGTTTATTAGGCAGACAGGATTTAAATGAGACAGCAGCAAACATGAAAGAATACATGGCAAAATGCTTATATTCATATTATTCTTATGGTGAAGAGAATACTGCAAGTGATTCACAATTCATAAAAGTTCCTGTCAGCAACCATCTCTTCTCACAGCTAGGAACAAATTCAGAACCTAAGAGTTAGCCGTATTGACAAACGTCCCAGTCTTGCCAATCGGATTTTCATAGTACATTGAAATGTTGCTACATTCGAAGATGAACAATACGGAATTTGTATTTACTTCGTTGGATAATGGATGAAAATGCAGTGGTCAAAACTCGGGGCGGAGAAAAAAGCTCGTCTTCCACCCCCTCTTTTATTTTTTATTTTTATTTTTTTTTACTGACGCAGAGGTTTTGGGGCCAGTATTTATCTTTGTGCCTGCAAAGCATGCCTGTGTAGCGTTACATATATTAGACAGCAGAAGTTAGTTGTGGCGGCACCTACCAACATTTTTCAGAACTTCCGCTTACTTTGCACTCGATTCTAAGCCGCAGGCGGATTTTTTGATTACAAAAACCAGAAAAAACGTACGGCTTAGATTCGAGTAAATACGGTATTAAAAATAGGTACAGTGGGGAGTACTGAAAACTACAGGCCAGTTTCACTACTGTCTGCATTCTGAAAGATAGTTAAATTACCATGAAATAAAGACTAATTAATTACAGGAATAAATTAAACTTTTTTAACGAAGTACAGCTTCATTTCCGAAGTGGGAGAAGTACAATATTGGTCATTACAGAGATCGTAATAGTTGTACTTGAAGCACTTGACAAGGATGACTGTGTCACAGGAATATTCTTGGATTTATCCAAGACTTTTGATGATACTGTTGACCGTAAAATAGTACTAAAAAGGTCAGAAACACAAGGTAAGAGGAATGGCAAACAAGTGATTTCAGTCTTACAGGCTCCAGAAGGAACAGATAACTCAAACATCTGCTGCTGATAAATTTTTAGTAAAACAACTGTCAGACAAGACACACACATAAATATAGGTGTTCCTCGGGGTAATATATTAGATCCAACTTTGTTCTTAATATGTATCAATGACTTTCCAGACAGTATAGGACATGGAGAGAAAGTTCTCTTTGCTGATGACTGTAACATCATAGTAACTGATATAACACCAAAATTCCTATTAGAGAAAGCAAATGAAGCCCTCAATATTTACAACTAGACAGTATGTAATGAATAAACACTAAATATAAAGCAAACAAACAGTATGCACTTCAGAATAAAGTGGGAAAACAATGCTGGCATATTAAGCATAGGTGATAAATTTGTAGATGGCGTACAAGTGTCAGGCTTTTACAAATGAATACTGTTTGTCAATTAGCATGGACTGAACACACAAAGATGCCGAAAAAAAAGTCACGTGTATGTTCTATAACTTGTTTGTAACAACCAATGTTTTGTGGTGTCATACTATTCTAATGTACACTTATTTCTTGGCTATGGGATTCTTTTCTGGAGATCAAAGGAACAAAACAGGTGTACAATTTTTAAACCGTACAAAAGGGCTGTAAGAATAATAGCCAGAAGTAGTAGTCTTACTGCAGAAAGTGGGTGCATCTACCAATCTGTTGTGTATATCAGGGAAAACAATACTAAGTATTCCACTAATAGTTTTATACATAATCATGGAACAAGAGCCAGTTTGGGCTTACACTTACCAAGGAAAAACAAACAAAAAACTGAAACTAGTATTTCATATTGTATAATAAACTGCCCAAAGAAATGTAAAAGATTACTAAAATTCATTTTTTTTTTAAAAAAAAGCAGCTAAAACATTGTTTACAAGTAATGCAAGCTACACAATCAAAGATTACTTGGAGCATTCAGAGTAGTGGTTAATAATGAAAGGTGATAACTACATCACCTTGTCACCTCACAATACCATAAAGCTTTTTCAAGGAAAGCAAATACATGATAGTAATGTCTTGACATTCTCTTAAGTTCAACATTTCACTCATCATGTGGGTGATGCTGACTCAGTTTTTCAAGTGGCCTGAGGGGAGGAGATCGAGAGTCAGTCAGTCCAGTGGATTGGAGTTAGTATAAGGGGGATAGCAGCAAGTTCGTGCTCCCGAAGCCATCAGTGGGGATCCTTGGTGTGTGTGTGTGTGTGTGTGTGTGTGTGTGTGTGTGTGTGTAGCAATAAAGAAGAAAACTGTGTTTATATTTAAAGAATATTGTACAATAGGGACCAATCACATGAGGCAGTGCAGTTGTTAAGAAGCTGACCTCATTATCTAGAGATGGAGCTTATTCTGTCCAGCCATCCTCACTTAGGATTTTCATGGTTTCCGTAAGTAATTCAGGCAGATGTCAGAATAGTTCCTTAAAAAATGGCCATGGCTGACCACCCATCCACCTTTTATGGTAACTGAGCAGGGTGGCGCAATGGTTAGCACAATGGACTCACATTTGGGAGGACAGCGGTTCAAACCCATGTCCGGCCATCCCTAAATTGCTTCAGGCGAATGCCGGGGTGGTTCCTTTAAAAGGGCACTGCCGATTTCCTTCCCCACCATTCCCTAATCTGATGGGATCGTTGACCTTGCTGTTTGGTCCCCTTCCCAACTCAACCAACCAACCCTTTTAGAGCATACTTGCATATTCTGTGTGTATGAATAATTTTTGAGCTATTTAGCCTATTATCATTGCATTATGATGATAAATACTATATCATCATAAGACGATACTAGATGGGTGAATGAATGAATAAATAAATATGTTTAAAACGTCCTATCAATATATAATAAGGGTAAATTTGCTGAAATTAGAAGAATAGCGCACATGCTGATCTCTTACTAAATAACTGGATGAGCCAGTCCAGCTGAACATTGCCTAGTATTTATTTATGTACTAGAATTCCGAGGGACAATTGGTTTGTTACTCTGTCATGGACCGATCAGCACACGCAAAACAATGTGGACTACATGTATAAAAAAGTAAAGCAAGCGATTTGCAATAGAACATATACGCAAGGAACAAAAATACAGCCAATGATTTGAAAATATTATGAGGCATTCCAACACAGAGTAAAAAGAGTGAGCCACGAAAGAGTCTTTCAGCATAGCTCCGAAACTATGGTGCAGTTCACTCACATTTTTCAGTTCTTTTGGAAGCTTATGGAAGATAAAACTTGTAGAATAGTGCAACTTTTCTGTGCAATTATTATGAAAGTGTTGATGAGGATGTTTGGTTTGTGGGGCACTCAACTGCACGGTCATCAGCGCCCAAACAAATTCCCAATTTTTACACAGTTCAATTTTTACACAATCCAGTCTAGCTACCGTCATGAATGATGATGATGATGGTGGTGGTGGTGGTGGTGGTGGTGGTGGTGGTGGTGGTGAAATGATGAGGACAACACAAACATCTAGTCCCAGAGCAGAGAAAATCCCCAACCCAGCCAGGAATTGAACCCTAGCCACTAGACCACGAGCTATGGATGTTATGAAAGTGTCATTTAAGTGCAAACTCCCTTTTTCTAGTGTTCCCTAAGTGAATGCTGTAGTTACTTTACAAATAGTCCATACAATTAAAGAACTGCATCATCACGAACACCCTTTGTGAAGGCAAAGGGTTGCCAAAAATGTGATATTGTAAGACATAAAAGAGTGTTAATAAATGAAGCAAACAGCCCCCCAAATATTAGCAGACTGCCAACAGAGCTGAGTTTAGCTGCAGCAATGACCATCAGCATACAAGTGGGTGTGGTGTGAAGATACTATTAGGCATATGCCACGAGGTGAGGTAGTGGCACAGCCATGAGGGTAAAGACTACTTTCTAAAATATAATGGGGAGAGATCCAAAAGTTTAGATGTCAGGACAACAAACACTGCAATAGCTGATATTGAGAATGGAAATGAAAGGCTATCTACAAATACTGAACGTTCAAAACCACCAATATATGCAGCAAACCTTTCATTTCATCATTAAAATGAATGCGGTATCATCATTCATGGCCCACCACTGTGGACATAGCAACCAACTGCAGAGATTTTGCTTTTAGTGGAGACAGTGGCACTCAGCTTTAACACAATATGCTGAATATGATGCTTCTTAGAAAGGTTTTCAATCTACATTCAGCCCAAAAATGCCATAATGTCTAACATAACTAATTATATGATACTAAAATGTCATATTTATGTGAGTTCTCAGCCTGTGTCGTGTGATGGGGCTGTGAAATCCATGTGGTGCTGCACAGTACACATATTCACTTCCCAACACCACAGCTAGGTTACAATAACAGTAGTTTGTTAACCCTTAACCAAACCCATTCTTTCCTGCAGGGATGCATTGTAGTCACACTCAACAACATGACAGCACATTGTGCCACAATATCACAAATGCAGGCATCTCTAATAGGTTTAGTGTCCTGGTACCCAGCAGGATACCACTATCTTACCTCTGAGTGAAGAGATGGTGAGGTCTTTTTCATCTGCTGGGTACATATGCTTAATATCTCTAAGACCACCCCGCGAGTCAGGACAAATGAGGATTTTGACAGAATGATTACATCTTGTCTACTCCAGTGCCTTAAAGGTAACACATACGGTAATGCTACATAAAACATTTTTAATCCCAGATGTAAACTTAACTTGAGAACACATTCAGGAAATACAACACAGTTACTTAAGTCACTCTGCTTAGATGCTTCATTGTAATCGACACTGTAACTGTTGGGCTCCAGTAAAATTTTACAAATATTTTGGCATCAAAATGCAGTCTAGCATAAATGTCATTTCAGCTCCCATTAATATCAAATAATTCTGGGTTTTCTGATCAACCACGATGGGGAAGGACACAACTTTCAGTGAAGAAGATGGTCTGCATTTAGTGTCACTACTTTTCACTTAGCTCAATTCCATATGAACACATTGCTCATGCTTGATTTTTGTAGTTTTGCTCTAGTGGATCGTTAAGAATGGCTCTAAATATTGGTGACTGCGTGGTTAACGATAAACTTTCATAAGGGCTTGTCACCTGACAATGAGCAGTGTCTTGCCAGCCTGTGGCCATCACAATCCCCTAATGGGAACAATGTCACTAGTTTCAAGGTACAATGGACTAGTTGAGCCATGAACTGCCCATTTATAGCCAAATCAGGCTCACACAAAAAAAGCTGAGATTCCAAGAACCTCATTGAACTTTTAAATCTCTAACATTCAGCCTCACTTGAAGCCTGTGAGAGTTAAAAAGGTGATATGCATAATTAAAATTCTCACACATTTCTTTGATGAAAATTTAAAACTTTCAGCACCTACCCATTACTCCAGCTGCTTTATAATCACCTGTAAGTGATGCTTAGTCTTTGCATAGCTCGAAGGAGAGCAAAATATAGTTAAGTTACACACAAATAATATGCATTTGATGTGGGACTGAACAGTGGACAATATAACATTAATTGTTGCACCTTACTTAAGTACCCTTACCACAGTAATACTATTCTCTCGTACATATCTGTATGACACAGTAACACCTATTGCATACCTGAAAAATTGTGTGAAAGGAAGAACCATATGATAGCAGGTAGACATACACAACTTGAGTAGCTAAGGTATATTATGTTACAGTGCTGCTTCTGGGATGGGGAGGTGTGCTGGCCCTGGATTGAACCCACCTGGCATATTAACATAGGCAGTTTCACACATTCCACTAGGTGAATATTGGGCTGGAACCCAAGTCCTGCCTCAGTTATGCGATTTGCACTCATTTAAAAGCTTTTGTTCACTTTTACACGTCATTATTAAATGCAGACAGTTGGGGTACACACATTCTGTCACTGGGGAGGGGTGTGCAGGAAGGTGGTGTAAACAGAGTGGGCATCCTGCCACACCTTAAACAAGCTGTGCCAAATCTGTTTCTAACAATGCCGAACCTGTGTCAATATGAGACAAAGAAACAGGTAAAAGAAAAGGAAAAGAAGAAGAAGAAGTATCAAGTACAAAGGACACAACAATCGGTTGCAATTAATGTTTATTGCAAATCCAAATTTCAGTGACGTTATGGCCATCTTCACTACTAAAACATGTGTAGAGAACCAGTTATAATAAGGTAACATGCATGCCTTATTGTATGTATTACTTGCAGCTGAGCACAAAACACTCAATTTCAATGGCTGCTTCAAAACCTGAACCACCTGGATCCCTTCCCTACGCCGCTAGCTTCTTTGAACTATGCAGATGGAAGTTATCCTTACAATACATCCTCTGCTCCCATAATCGTCCTGGCATCAATCTCGGATAACCCACTGTCCCCGTACCCTCCACCCAACAGTTTCCCCTTCCTCTGGCCAGTCACTCCATCCCAGTTCACATACCTATGTTGAATTGTGTATGTGCAGCTTCCCACCAGCCTTAAAATCATGTCAGCCTATATACCTACCACTCCTCCTCTCCCACATCCCTAGTAAGCAAACCGGCTGCTTCTCTCCAAGCTTCTAGCCAATCACCCCCAGTCCCTCTCCCTGCCCCCCTCTCCCACTACCTGACACAATCGCCCCACCTGTCGAAAAAGAGCATTGGCACTGTTGGTCTAGCATCAGGGGCACAAGAGTGTGTGTGTGTGTGTGTGTGTGTGTGTGTGTGTGTGTGTGTTTTTTTTTTTTTTTTTTTTTTTTTTTTTTTTTTTTTTTTTTTTTTTTTTTTTTTTTTACTGTAGCTCATCGAAGGAAAACTCTGAAAGCTTTCATTTATCTGTGCCTATTGACAACTCAATGCTTCTGCTTTTCAACGAGTGGTCACCTTTAATACAGAAGTGTTTACATTCTACAAGAACTTTCCTACAATATTTATTATACACTCCTGGAAATAAAAGAACACATTGACACCGGTGTGTCAGACCCACCATACTTGCTCCGGACACTGCGAGAGGGCTGTACAAGCAATGGTCACACGCACGGCACAGCGGACACACCAGGAACCGCGGTGTTGGCCGTCGAATGGCGCTAGCTGCGCAGCATTTGTGCACCGCCGCCGTCAGTGTCAGCCAGTTTGCCGTGGCATTCGGAGCTCCATCGCAGTCTTTAACACTGGTAGCATGCCGCGACAGCGTGGACGTGAACCGTATGTGCAGTTGACAGACTTTGAGCGAGGGCGTATAGTGGGCATGCGGGAGGCAGGGTGTACGTACCGCCGAATTGCTCAACACGTGGGGCGTGAGGTTTCCACAGTACATCGATATTGTCGCCAGTGGTCGGCGGAAGGTGCACGTGCCCGTCGACCTGGGACCGGACCGCAGCGACGCACGGATGCACGCCAAGACCGTAGGATCCTACGCAGTGTCGTAGGGGACCGCACCGCCACTTCCCAGCAAATTAGGGACACTGTTGCTCCTGGGGTATCGGCGAGGACCATTCGCAACTGTCTCCATTAAGCTGGGCTACGGTCCCGCATACCGTTAGGCCGTCTTCCGCTCACGCCCCAACATCGTGCAGCCCGCCTCCAGTGGTGTCGCGACAGGCGTGAATGGAGGGACGAATGGAGACGTGTCGTCTTCAGCGATGAGAGTCGCTTCTGCCTTGGTGCCAATGATGGTCGTATGCGTGTTTGGCGCCGTGCAGGTGAGCGCCACAATCAGGACTGCATACTACCGAGGCACACAGGGCCAACACCCGGCATCATGGTGTGGGGAGCGATCTCCTACACTGGCCGTACACCACTGGTGATCGTCGAGGGGACACTGAATAGTGCACGGTACATCCAAACCGTCATCGAACCCATCGTTATACCATTCCTGACCGGCAAGGGAACTTGCTGTTCCAACAGGACAATGCACGTCCGCATGTATCCCGTGCCACCCAACGTGCTCTAGAAGGTGTAAGTCAACTACCCTGGCCAGCAAGATCTCCGGATCTGTCCCCCATTGAGCATGTTTGGGACTGGATGAAGCGTCGTCTCACGCGGTCTGCACGTCCAGCACGAACGCTGGTCCAACTGAGGCGCCAGGTGGAAATGGCATGGCAAGCCGTTCCACAGGACTACATCCAGCATCTCTACGATCGTCTCCATGGGAGAATAGCAGCCTGCATTGCTGCGAAAGGTGGATATACACTGTACTAGTGCTGACATTGTGCATGCTCTGTTGCCTGTGTCTATGTGCCTGTGGTTCTGTCAGTGTGATCATGTGATGTATCTGACCCCAGGAATGTGTCAATAAAGTTTCCCCTTCCTGGGACAATGAATTCACGGTGTTCTTATTTCAATTTCCAGGAGTGTATGTACAGTTGTATAAGTTTAAATGTGAGTCAGTGAGAAAAATTCATTTCGAAGACTGAATTCTCACTGAAGCCGGTGTTTACAGATACAACACAGCTGGCTTTTAGCGTACTTCATACCAATCTACAGTGCCCTCTTTACATGTGTGATGGGTTGACAAAATTTATTACCTTTTTTTTGCAATTCATATCTTTTATCACTGTATTTATTAATTTTTACTTTTAAAACTTTTGCACATAAAACAAATAAGGTGGTTATAATTAAAAACAGAAATTAATGTTTTACTGTTATACATGTGTGGTGGTGATAGTGTGAACTAACCAGTGGCACTGGTTATTGCCGCACACTTTACAACTGAACATATTTTGCAAAATACAAAACATCTTGTTCAAGAGATCTAAATAAATAAAAAATTTTTTGTGGACTGATTCCAACACACACACACACACACACACACACACACACACACACACACACACACAACACACACTGGTCCGACAATTAGAACCTATTTACGATTACTATCGTTTGGAGTCACATATGCGTACATATGTTTCTGGGGACAAATATAATGTATTTCCCTCATTATTATCTTATGTAGTTGAAAGTTTAGTAGTTTTAACATTGAAATGTGTAAATTATAATGTATTTTATGTGAAACCCAGGACAGAGGATATTATAGAGCAGAAAGATTTCAGGTCCTTGTGACATATCAGTGCTGGTATGATAACTTTTAACACCATTCTTGCCTGTTCCAGTTGCTTCAACCATGCTTACATTGTAACACTGTTTTAATAAAATTTTACCAACTTAGGTCTTTTGAACAAGATGTTTTGTATTACTTAACCTATGTTCAGTTATAAGGTGTGCAGCAATAACCCATGCCACTGGTTAACTTACTTACTATCATGTTTGTATAACTATAAAACAATCAATTGCAAAGTGTGCAGCAATAACCAATGTCACTGGTTAGTTTCCACAACTACCACCACATATGCATAACTGAAAAACACCAGTCACTGTTTTTAACTACAACTACTTTATCTATTTTATGTGAATAAGTCCTAAAAGTAGGAAATGATACTTACAATTATAAAACATATGAACTGTAAAAAAGTTAATACATTTTGTCAAAACATCAAAACACGTACAGAGGGCACCGCAGATTGGTATGGCGTACACTGGAGCCAGCTGTGTTGTAACAATAAACAGAAGTCTCTATGTGAACTCAACCTTTGACATGAATAGTTAAGTTGGGACAGTGTGTGTGTGTGTGTGTGTGTGTGTGTGTGTGTGTGTGTGTACTAGTTTTAACTTACATTTACTGATATGTATTTTATCACTGACTCAGATTTAAAACTTATATGACTATATGTCTAATAAGGCATGCATGCTACCTTAGTGTACCTGGTTCTTTATGTGTCATAATACTGAAGATGACCGCACAATGAGCAAACTGGAAAATTTTTTCTTGTTTTGTTCCATATGGAAAGCAAAGAGCTTGCAATATAAGTGATCTATTCCACAGTATCAAAGTTCTTAAGGTATGCATTTGCGTTTTACAGCCCACGTTTACTAGACTTTTTTTTCTTTGAGGGATCATTCCAGTCATATCTATGAATACTGAATATTCTTCTTGGGACACACTGTATATTACATAGACTATGATGGAGTTTTTCACTTTCTTCACTACCACTGAAAACAATGATGATGATTCCTACGGTAATCGGATATTTATGAGAAGGAGAGGTGATAACTTTAATTCCCCATCCCTGCAAGTCATGATAGTCCCTTTCAGCCAGATTTGATACAAACAGCTAAAAGGATTTCTTTTGCCTAATTTATTAATTACCATAACATGGATGGTGTCATTTCATGGTGCAGCCTCTCATGCACCAGACAATGCTAACACCACCTTCCACATTGAGGAGAAACTCTACTCCTCACCATTGCTATAACTTGTGTTCTCAACTTGCCTCATCATTAACCCTAATAATGCCTACGAAATTTCAATAATGTATACTACCAACAGTTGTGGGGTGGGCAGGTACTTTATTACCACCACGAAAAAGAAAAAGAAAAAATACAAATTTTGCTAATTGTTGTTGACTGTTGTTAGTAAAACACTTATTAAAGAGCTACCGATGTTTACACAGAGTCCAGAAAGAACCTGAAAATATTGAATATGACATTCACTGTGAAAAGTGGCATCTAATACTGCAGGAGTGTGACTTTATAACCACCTAAATTAGACTTAAGTTTTTTGATTAAGTTTAACTGAAAAAAACTGAAAACAATTATACAGTCGAGTAGAATAATTTATTAAAATCTATTACTTATTCAAAATTTTAAAATTTAAAGTACATGACTAGATTACAATAATTGCAAAAAGTGGACATAAAGTACAACCTCTATCCCATTGCTGTTGCTATGGTTAATGTTTGATGACAACAGGTAGCATGATGTAGGTTTCTGGTGAGAGTGATAAAAATGAAGTGTTTTACCACAGTAATTTCAGTGGGTGTTGTTTGCAGACACTCCTGTTTCAATACAACATTTACTGGCAAGCTGCCATAATTCCCAATAACACTTCTAATAGCTTTACATTTCTGTGCAGAGCTAGTGGAATCATTTAACAAATCCACAACAACTTGCCATGACCTTTTCTTGTTCTCCCTGATTGTTATTAAAACCTCTGAATTTACAACCACAAAAGGCCTTGAGGTTCAATGCAAGATAGTGTCTGCACTGTTGCAAAACAACATACTGGTCATAAGTGTGGAATATTACCCATTGTACCACCACAAGACTGCTGCATTCTTAAGCCAATTTGGAATAAATCAACTGTTGGTTGGAGGATCACACTTCTAATCTTATCCACTCGATCTAGAACATTCAATACTGAATTACAATCAGTTGGTTGTGCAGAATCCAGTTTGATCAGCTGGGTGACCCTTATGGATGCTGCCTTTCAGCAACTGTCCTATCCAATAGGTGAGTGCAGATAGGAAACTTATTGCTTAAGATGATCACTAACTGCCACTGCAGAGTCTGCAATGGCACAGCAGCAAAACAGGAGGTCAATACTGGAGAATGACCACAATGTACCTCAACAGTATCATTGATATCTCAGTAGTATGCATTTCCAAGCACTGAATTAAGTGGAGGGGGGGGGGGGGGGGCGGGAATGAAATCTTCCTACTACTGCAGAATTAATAGCAAAGCATGGTGGGGTAGAGATTTACATTGCTGCTATAAAAATTAATAAGTTCAATTTGGTTATTGTGGCAGTTTACCGATCACCATAAAGAAATTTTGAACTTTTCTTAAATAAAATGGAATCATTAAAAAAAGTAAATAAAATTGAATGTGATTCAATAATTTGTGGAGACTTCAACATTGATTTTCTTACAAAATTTGAAACACAGAGGCCCTTTTGAACCTTGCTAAATCCTACAATTTAAATGCTGAAGTAAATGCTGCTACCTGAGTAACACACACTTGGAAAACAGCTTTAGATAGTTATCTAGTGAAGATCAGTTTATACAGCACTTCAATAGAAATTTCCAATGCAGACTTTAATGACCATTTAGCTCAAACATTAAACTTCAAAGTAAAAGGCAGTATTGGGAACAACATGTCTTTGGAAACCACACTTAAATGCTACTTTAACAGCTTACTACATGAAGAAAAATTGTCATCAGTTTATAAAATTAATGCTCTAAAATAAAAATGTAACACCTTCATTGATACATTAACCCATCACTTTGAAACTACATTCCCACAGAAAACTGTAACCACAAGGGAAATTCTAGAACAAACAATTGGATCACAAGGGGGATAAGAATTTCATGCCAGGAAAAGGGACTACTACATAAAATGTGTAATCTGAGTAATTGCTCACCTGAATTACACATATATAACAAAAAATATTCCAGAACTCTAAGAATAGTACTAAGTTTAGTAAAAATAATGCCATAAATACATTTATTAATCAACAAATAAAGCAAAGGCCGTGTGGAGTGTTATAAAAAATGAAACTAATAAAAACACAACATCAAGTAAAAATTTAACACTATCACAAGAAAATAAAAACTAAAAAACTGTTTAGAAGTAGCCAATACATTTAACAAGCTATTCTTGAGTGTTACATATATGACAACATGAAAGCTAAATAAGAATACCCATTGCAACAAATATAAAATAAGTGCAATAAAACAAATATAAAATAAGTGCATGCAATCGGTCAATGTACATCAACACTGTCATACACAACGATGCTGCAAAAGCAATAAAAGAACTAAAAATCTCTAACTTTGCAGGTATTGTTAGTGTCCCTGCAACAATCAGAAAGAAGAGTGCTCTGAACCTAGTCGAACTAATTACACACTTACAAGACTGTTCACTTTAAGCATGTATGTACTGAAATCATGTAAGGTAATTCCAATACATAGAAAAGGGTAGAGAGAATAATGTATATAATACATGCCCATCACAATTTTCTCCTGCATTCCAAAAATATTCGAAAAAGTTACTTCTGATGAACTTACAGAATTTAATCAAAATCCTATGTAATGAACAAAACAGACTCAGAAACAAGAGGTCAACAATAACTGCATTTATGAATGCATAAATTGTATATTAAACCCGACAGACCAGAGACAGGAATCAACAGGAGTACTTATTGATCTAAAAACAGCTTTTCACATTGTGCATCATAAGATGATGCTTTCAAAGCTTGAAACGTATGGCATTTGAGGTCTGTCCAACTGTTGGATCAGATCCTGCCTGAGTAATCGTCAGCAAGCAATGAACATCACGCAAACTAGTGTCAACCTTAAAACTGTTTCTGAACACTAATTAAATAAGATGCATGCCAAAGACCCATATTGGGACCCCTTCCGATCCTTTTGTACATTAACAATCTAAGCTTAAACGTGGATGCTCATAGAAGATCATATTTGCAGACAAATTACAGTTATCAGTAAAAACTTTAGAAAGAAAACAGTAAAGAGTGCATATAATGCCTATTTTCATTCACACCTTAAACTTGGAGCCACATTTTGGGGAAACCCTAAAGCAGCTAACAGCACATTCAAACTGCAAAAAAAGAGCCGTTGAGAGTCATGTTTAGATGCAGAAGCTAGAGACTCATATAAAGCTCTGGTACTTCTCCTTTGTCATGTACCTACAATATGGAAACCCTTATAGTCTTTAACCCTTATAGTCTTTAAAAATAAAGATAATAGGTAAAACAGTAGACTGCAAAAAATTGTGATATTCTTGATCATTTTACTAGACAAAACAAAAAGTTACATATGACCCAACTTAACACATTCCCATGCCAAAACAGTACTTTCCACTTTATAACAAAGTTCCTAAAAACATCAAAGCAAATACTGAGGTCAAAATCTTTGGAAAATCTGTGTAATGTCATATTTACAGTATCACTGCTTTTACTCCACTGAGGAATATTTATATGTTCAAAGTGTATTATTTGTAATTTTAAATATGTATTCATAGAAATTACTTTCACCTGTAGGCACGTAAATTAGCTTGTCCAAAGTCTTATGCATAAGCTGTATGTAGAAAGTGTATTATTTGTAATTTTAAATATGTATGCATAGAAACCACTTTCACCTGTATGCACATAAATTAGCTTGTCTAAAGTCTTATGCATAAGCCGTTTTTGTGGAGTAGAGGACCAACAAAAATACAACAAAATACGATACAATACCCCTAACAGTCAGAAGACAGAGCTACTGTAACAGTACAGCACACTCAACAATTCTATCCCTGAGCATATATGTATATTTGTGTAGTTCATCGTGTTTAATGTCATTATCACCTAATGCCATAACTGTCTATTCGTTTTGACTCAGCTTTCTTAATATTTCTTCACAGTTTTATGTTACCGGTACTCTTCATTTAGGCTATGACACAGTGGTATTTCATTCATTCACTTTTACAAGAATTCAAAAAGGAAGTTACACATGCCATCCCATGCTGAGACCACTGAACAACAAGAGAGTGGTAAATTGTCCAAAGAGAGTACATGTTCTGGGTTTCCTGCAGACACGCTCTGCTGCAGAATGGATAATGGGTGCATCACAATGTGGGAGTGAAGTGGCCTAGCAACCTGAAATGTACTCCAAAGTTTAAGTACACAGGACAGTTAGATTATTGTGGGCAACATGTCTAAACTGTGTGAAATTCTGGCAGTATATGGGCCAAATGCTATGTCACATACAGCCTCAGTGAAATGGTGCCAACTATTTGACCAATGTTGCACAGAAATGGGTAATGCTAATTGGGAAGGAAAGCCAATGACATCAACCACAGATGACAATGTTCAGGAAATAGAGGAACTGTTTCGCACCAGTTGCACATTTGCTACTGCACAGAGGTTCTTGAATGGCTCCATGACCAAGGAGCAGATTTCTATCACTGAAAAACTGAATGACTGGTGGAAAATTCTCACCATTTTATACAGAGACTTTGTGACATGCTGAAAAATGGTATCATGTATCTGTGTCACTTTGAAGTGTACTGTAGCATTCAATAAAAGTTGCTTGGACTCTACAATAATGTGTAACTTATTTTTTGAAACTACTGCTTCTTAAAATATATCTATTTGAACTGATTATAAAGTTATCAACTCGCCATCTGATGACCGTACTTATGCAGCTGCACTTTCACGAAAGAGCATATTTCTTTACTTCCTTTCTTTGTTTTACTATATTTCTCTTGACTGGAACAGCAAAACTTTAATAAATTAACAGGGTTGGAGTCTTTTAACATCATCTTATACCCAGAACATATGCTCTTTGTCACTTTTAGTTGTTCAACATTTTTTGCGTAAGACAGGAACAAATTCCCTAATCCATATTGGGTGACTACAAAGCAGTTAACATAGACAGTAGAGGAAATGCATATCTCTCTCTCTCTCTCTCTCTCTCTCTCTCTCTCTCTCTCTCTGTACACTGTCAAATCACATTTCTGAACGCAGTTTCATATTTGTACCCCACACTGTGTGCCCAAGCTTCTGGCACTGAAAATACAACATTAGTTTGGGATATACAACAGCCTTGCCTCTATAGTCAGATACATCCAACTTTTATCCTATTGGAGGGGGAGGGAGATAAATAAAAACAAGAAAATAATGCAGTGCGTCACTTCTAATGCACAGTTTGCATATCAATTATGTTTCGTGCTTCATTTGCATAGTCCTATGTTCTGCACTTTTAATAAGCACAATATAATTGTGTGTTGCCGCAGCTTTATTGGAACGAGGAAGAATTCTTTTATTCATGCAGAGATGATGCTAACCTCCACGAAATTTTGTTTGTTTATGTTGGTACAAAAATAAAAGCCAAATCATACAATGAAGTGGTCATCTGTGACTTCAGTTTTAACAGTTAGCAAGAAACGTGTACCTGAAAGCAAATATGCCATACTTCTCATGCAGATTATCCCAAAACTACAACCACAGATGAACACACTGATGAAGTTCACAAAATGGTACTGAAAGGTCAGCACTTAAACATATATGAAGTAGCTGATAACACAAATATATCAGAATAATTTGTGTATATTACAGAACTGTTTAAGTACAGGAAATCATTGGGAAACATGGGTGCCACATTTTTTCATCCTTAATTTTGGCCATCATTGAATGGTTTCTCAAAAATGTTAGGACTATTTTTTTTAAATCCCATCTGATTTTTTGCACAAACTATTAAGTGTCGATGTGACACAAACTGAGCACTTCATGTCAGAAATGAAAGAGTAATTAGTGCCATATGCGTGCCACACATGTCGCACACTTGCACAGTACAAATGTAAAAGGAATAATGAAATTACTACCCACACTGTAGCCCTAATGATCAAGCGTTTGCTGGAAATAAATCACTACAATTTTGTTTGCCAAATGGGGGGGGGGGGGGGGGGAAGAAGTCTAGAGGTTCACATTTCACAGACTATAATGTCTATACAGTGGAGGAGTACAATCTTGGATTCAAGAAGGCTGGGACAAGAACCCATCATACTATCTTCAAGGGAATTATACCAGTATTTGCCCTTACTTATCTAAGGGAGCTTGGAAACTACTCTGGATTACTACATGAGAATTTGAACCCTTTCCTCCTGAAAGAAACACCAGTATCTTAAGCATCCCATCACCTTATTTGGTACATGAAAAATATTTTGCTGTTCTGTACACACAGTTTAGAAATAGCAATATTAAAAATCTGCCAATTCAGAAATAATGACACAGACTTTCAACTTTAAACTTAAGAAGAATCAAAGGCTCACAATGGTTCCTTCAAGGGAAGTTCATCAAAAACATCAACACCACACAGTATCACAATACTAACAGAGCATAATTCCATCAAAGACTGAGTTTCATATTACAGCTACATGATGGACCAATTAAACACATTTAAGAATAACTTAAGATACAGGCAGAAAAATAAATGGCGATGTCAAAATGCCATTGTTTACAGATTATTTAAAGAATTTTATCATTGTTTCCTACATATCCCTAATAAATTCTGTAGTATTCAACATGTTTGTTAACTTACAGAGTGCTCCGAGTGGAATGTAACATTAAAAATTACAGTGGTGTTTACAACTGAGCTCGTTTTAGAGTCTGTCCTGCCCCGCCATCATTCACACACAGGTGGTAGAATTAATGTTAAAACTGGCAGTAATATAATTATTGTACACTAAAGGATAAAGAATCTAGCAAACATCATTTTTCATTCTTTTGATAAAATTCAAAATTAAACTTCAAAGTACTAAAATGGAATTCCCTCACAAGACCTCCAAAGATTAATTTGGCCAAATATCTACAATGATCAACATTTAAAACAAATGTTATATTATGATATTGTTCATACCTGATACATTCTTTTCGGCCACAGACTGTGTAGTGCCAGCCCAATCTTTCACCCGTAATGTTGGTCCTGTAGAAAATACACAAATTTAAGGACTTACCACTAACTTGCATTCATTTCAACTCGGGTAACTGAACTGAATAACTAAGAAACATATTTATCAATATTCAAATATAATTTTATTAGTTTTCCAATATAGTCTTGTTACATCCATACCTACATTCTATTTCCTAACTTTCATAATCTCAGTTATACTCTCCAGAACAAATTAAAGAACTTACCTATTTCTGACTCAGCAGCAGAATGGTCCGAGCAGCTACTCAGGTCTGTAGAGGATTCAGCTCTTTCCTTCCTTCTCAGAGTTTTCCCCCACGGCTTTCTTCGTCTGCGCCTACGCTTAGGTACTAGTTGACTTTGCATACTGTCAATCTCTCCTTCACTCACACACTTCCGGTAGTTCTTCGTTAGATCAATATCAGACTCTGAGGTCTCAGATTCCATGTGGCTTGCAGATCTGGCTCTACGTACAATGTCACTTTCACCAAAGGGACTTCGTGTCCTAGATCTAGTTCTAGGTTCCACATCGCGGTAACCCAAGGGGGACAAGGCTGTCCATTTTCGTGTCCGTGTCCATGCCTGTCCCCTAATCCTAGTAGGGCTTGAGGATTTCCTTCGTGTATTAATTATAGTCTCTACATCACTGCCCACACAGGGGCTCGAGGAGGTTCTTCGTGTCATAGACCGAGTTTCCCTGTCGCTGACCCCATAGGGGCTCAATGATGTCCTCCGTGTCATTGACCTAGTTTCTCTATCACTGCCCCCACAAGGGCTCAAAGATGCCCTTCGCGTCCTAACTCTAGTTTCGTCGTCACTTCCACCTAATTGGCTAGCGGATGTCCTTCCTCTTCCAGTTCTAGCTTCAATATCACTCCCCTCCAAGTGGCACGAGGATGACTTTTGTGTTGTTCGTGTTTCATCGCTGCTAACAAATGGGCTCCGTGTCGTAATTTTATTTTCAATGTCACTTCCCCCGAAGGAGCTTAAGGACATCCTTCGAGTCATAGACCTCGTTTCAATATCACTTCCGCCGAGAGGGCTCGAGGACATCCTCTGGCTTCTAATTTTAGTTTCGGTGTTACCACCTTGAAAGGGACTCGAAGACATTCTTCGTGTTCTGGCTCTGTTTTCGACGTCACTTTCCCCTAAGGAGCTAGAGGACATCCTTCGCGTCATAGACCTTGTTTCAATATCACTGACACCAAAAGGGCTCGAGGATGTCCTTTGTCTTCTATGTTCGGCTTCCACACGATCACATGTATCTGAATTATTATCAAGTAATCTTGACTGCCATGGTGACTCTAAACCACTGTTTTCAGAATCAGACACAGTTAGCTTACTGCTTTTCTGCCTAGATTGAATCTGGGCATCACTATCACTGTCACTGTTGTCAGAATTACCTCCTTTTCTGCGTCTTCGACGTCTATTTGTTTGGAAAAGCTCGGCAATATTTAACTTCCTCATCCGAAGCCGACGCTCCTCTTTTGAGTATTTTGGTTCGAGATTTGTCCGGGAAGTATTTGAGCGCTGTGGTGCCGACTTACTTTTAGGATTACTGGCACGTGCATGACGTCTAACACGTAACTGCTATAAACAGAGAGGGGGAAAAATTGTAATTTGAAATTTCTTGTACAGGAAACTAAGGTTACAGTTGTGTTTCTGAAATGTTTTTAGTTTTACCTGAGAGTTGGTTTCCGCAAGTTTAGTTATTCGATATCCCTTTATATCTTTTACAAAGCCGTCATAAAACAGCACTCTATATACACCTGTAAATAACAAAAAGGTGATGTAAGTTCACTCCTTTCAATTACAAGAAAAATAAGCTTGTATATGTCTTTTTACTAATCAGTATGCTACTACTAACTTATACTAAAGGAGTTCACACTGTTTCCAACATCAAATAATTTCATAGTATGCAATGAGAGAGCAAAACTAAGTCGTAGATTTTACAAATTATATGTAAACATGAAAGTTTAAACAAGTACTTCTGTGGTGAAACAGTTGGCATAACTCATACTACAAATGGTTAAATGCCACACACAATATTTCAGTACTAATTACCAAATTCTCATATTACTAACAAGACAGCACAAAACATAAACTCAACATTGCTTTATTTAATGATGTACTGTATGAAAAAAGTGTCATCAAACTAATAATGCAGTATCAAGCACAGGCAAAGGCTAAATGGGATGACAAGAAAAGTGATAATGTTAAAAAGAAACATTTTCAACTTACAATTTCAGCCTGCTATTGCTTTATATACTGCCAAATACCACCCTGGATTTCTAAAAACAGTACTACACAAGAGCAAACAAGTTTTGTAACTACCCATGTGCATAATTATATCAAACTCTGAAATGAGCTAACATGAAGGAGCATGCTTGATAAGGAGGGAGGAGAAAGAGGAAAGGGAAAATTATGGACAGGAAAAACATTCTAAAGGGGCAGAGAGATTCTAAAGGGGGAGAGGCAGAAATTGAAAGAGAGTGAGCAAGAGCAGCGTGATTAAAATAACCTCGGACTTTTGATGGTCCAGGCTGATGGGGGGGAAAGGTGGGGGAGAGATAGGCAGGGAAAGAGAGAGAGAGAGAGAGAGAGAGAGAGAGAGAGAGAGAGAGAGAGAGAGAGAGAGAAGGAGGGAGGGGGAAGCAAGGAGGGGGAGGCAAGGAGGGAGGGAGAGGGAGGGAGGGAGAGGGAGGCAAGGAGGGGGAGGCAAGTAGGGAGGGAGGAGGAGGCAAGGAAGGAGGGAAGGGGGGTGGGGGAGGCAAGGAAGGAGGGTAGGGGGCTGGGGGAGGCAAGGAAGGAGGGAAGGGGGCTGGGGGAGGCAAGGAAGGAGGGAAGGGGGCTGGGGGAGGCAAGGAAGGAGGGAAGGGGGTGGGGGAGGCAAGGAAGGAGGGAAGGGGGTGGGGGAGGCAAGGAAGGATGGAGGGAGGGAGGGAGGGAGGAGGAGGCAAGGAAGGATGGAGGGAGGGAGGAGGAGGCAAGGAAGGATGGGGGGAGGGAGGAGGAGGCAAGGAAGGATGGGGGGAGGGAGGAGGAGGCAAGGAAGGATGGGGGGAGGGAGGAGGAGGCAAGGAAGGATGGAGGGAGGGAGGAGGAGGCAAGGAAGGATGGAGGGAGGGAGGAGGAGGCAAGGAAGGATGGAGGGACGGAGGAGGAGGCAAGGAAGGATGGAGGGAGGGAGGAGGAGGCAAGGAAGGATGGAGGGAGGGAGGAGGAGGCAAGGAAGGATGGAAGGAAGGAGGGAGGGGGGGGGCAAGGAAGGATGGAAGGAAGGAGGGAGGGGGGGGCAAGGAGAGGGAGAGAGGGAGGGAGGGAGAGAGAGAGAGAGAGAGAGAGAGAGAGAGAGAGAGAGAGATGAGAGAGAGAGAGAGAGAGAGAGAGGAGAGAGAGAGAGGAGGAGGAGAGAGAGGAGGAGGAGAGAGAGGAGGAGGAGAGAGAGGAGGAGGAGAGAGAGGAGGAGGAGAGAGAGGAGGAGGGAGGGAGGGGTGGGAGGCAAGGAGGGAGGGAGGGGTGGGAGGCAAGGAGGGAGGGGAGGGAGGGAGGCAAGGAGGGAGGGGGAGGGAGGGAGGCAAGGAGTGAGGCAAGGAGGGAGGGGGAAGGCAAGGAGGGAGGGGGGGAGGCAAGGAGGGAGGGGGGAGGCAAGGAGGGAGGGGAGGGTGAGAGGGAGGGAGGGAGGGGAGGTGAGAGTGAGGGGGGAGGGAGGGAGGGAGGGAGGGAGGGAGGGAGGGAGGGAGTCAAGGAGGGGGAGTGGTAGAGGTGAGGGGCAGGGGTGAGGGGGAAGGGTCGGAGTGAGGGGGAGTGGTCGAATCAATGGGGAGGGGTACGAGTGAGGGGGGAGGGGCTGAGAAAGAAGTCGTCACAACCTATTATATCAACATTTCTGATATCATCTGAAAAGATTTACTGAAATCCTTGAAAACCTATGTCAAAATGCCAAGATTGTGATCTGACCTATGCTCATTCTAAATAGGTGTACAGGATTATTGAAGCCATTGTAAATCAGTCTTCGCAACTACAAGGCTAGTGCTCAACAAAGATTCCATACTTACAAATTTTGTAACTAAACTAGTACACTACTAAATAAATGAAGAGAAATAAAATACAAAAATACCCTTTGATACAATAGCTTTGATTTCTGCTGGGTACTTGCGGCTGTCGTTCCATGTTGCCATTACCTTTTCACCAACTCTAAATGGTTTCGTTGGTTTAGTTTGTCTGAAAATAAAATCACTGACATAAAATTTCATGACCTGTTATCTTTTTTACTTCATGAAAATGAATACTGCATTATATATACAAAAATGTAAATCGTACATGACTATTGCTGATGCACTTACTATGACCTGTTATCTTTTTTTTTTTTTTTTACTTCATGAAAATGAATACTGCATTATATACACAAAAATGTAAATCGTACATGACTATTGCTGGTGCACTTACTATGATATAGCAATGTTAAAAAAGTGAGAAAGCTTACTGAGACCAAACAAACAATGCCTGCCTGTTCAGTAACCTAAAATACTCATAGGATCCAAACTGTGGTACAGGTAGCAAATTTATGTTGACTCCAATCTAACTCAACAAAGTGCAGCAATTCTTCATGGCATCAGCTCAACAAGTGGCTAGAAGACCCTCTGGAGAAATACTAAACCGTGATCCATCGATAACTGACCAATGTTCCTTCACAATCATGGGTGGTTTTTGTGCTAAAACAGCTTGTGCATGCTCCTGGGTACGTAGTCCTTCGTTTGCCAGAATGTTCATCAAACAGCGTTTTTATTTTTCCTTGTCCTATGAACACATGCATTATTCCAGGGGGGGGGGGGGGGGGGGGGGGACCAAGTTGAAGAGCACATGTGAGTAATAACGACCCTCAACTGTCCACTTACAAACATAGTAAGTATCAGTTGGCTCCACATACGTTACAGGAGAACACGCTATCTTAAGTGCCTAGATGACAATCAGCCTACATGGCATCACTTTTCTAAGGCCCCAGTGAGTTGTCAGGTGAAACATTAGCTCACGTGCAGGGCCATAGTAAGGGCATTCACACAGCTCTCTTGCACCCATATCCTCACTGTTCTGCCAAAAATGCAACTGTGGTTGCTTAAAAAACTCTGAAGTCCCTCTAGCTTGTTCACCTTATAACATGTTTAATACAATTTCTGTTGTTAGTGTGGTATGTTAGTCTGGTATACAAAGTAGTTATGTTCAACCACCACAATGCCCAAGTAATAGTTAATGCCTTCAATGCAATATTCCTGTAATCCTGCTGATAAGGATATATTTGCAGAATTTTCAGATATTTATCAGCATTGGGCACAACGTATTTCATAGTAATTTGTGATTAACAGTTATATATTCTGTTAACTTTGGTAGCAACATCCTCCCAGAAAATATTTTCTCCTTGTGTGGTTAGTGCAACATTTCCATGTTTTTCCACTGAACGACCAGCTTCTTCTAAGTCAGTGCCTGAAATTTTAAGTTCATGATGTAAACTTCGTGCAGTAATTCAGCTGCTGTAGTGTAATATTGTGTTTTGCACATATAATAACTGTCATAATATGTTCCAGACGGTTACCCCTCCCCTTCAAACAGCAGTGTATATTGTAGGCATTTTGTCACGCATCAGCACTGTTTTTGACATCGTTACACAAGTCTGTCAGTGAACACAAACTTGACAAAAGTTTTTCTCTCTCTGTTTCTTCACGGAATCTGTGAATTTTATCCAATGGTTTCTTTCATTAGTTACACATTTGTTTAGTGTTCACATATACTTTGTAATAGTCAGAATAAAGCCTCACTGTGTATGCTGTTCTCAGGCATGGGATGAGTTATTTGGTATTTTTAAGTGGCTTGAAATCAAATCTGAATGGTGTCAAGCATTTCAAAGCTGCTCCGAATCGGTGTTTTGGGTGAAATGTTGAGTCACGCACCAGAGATACCGAAGGGACCTCAACAACTACCCTCTTCAACTGAAACTGTCTCCTCTACAAGAAGTACAGGATCTATCACTACTCATCCATTTGACTGTGATAGCATGTCAATGGTAGGTCTACAGGCCTGGTACGAGGGAAGGGGATGTGTGTGGGTGGAGTCCAGGAAGAACATAGGGTATTACAACCATCATCTTAACCAACAACGAATTAAGTTGAGAACTTAGGGTATTACAACCATCAGATTAATCAACAAATTCAAATAACTCTCTCTCATCAAAACTGAAACGAAGCAAATGGTAGGGTCTATCAATCATCATCTATTCAAATGTACAATGAATAACAATGCCCCTTATGGGAACAGCAGCACGGGATGGAATGGATCACATTATGCATTCAGTGTATGACTGGAGACCTTATTCGACATATTTTAAGAGGCTGTTCCAGCAGCCAATGAGGGAACACACTGCAACCAGTTGCAGATTGTGGCACACGCTGGAACAAATAATGGGTCACCTGGAATCCCAAGTCATACTTCAAATCATTTCAGTGACAGGCATAGGCGGTTGAAAAGACCAGCACTGCTCATGGAGTCTCACCAAAGCTCACAATTTGTAGCTCTGTTCCCAGAACTGATTGAGACCAATGGTTCTGAGCTGAGTAGTATGTCTGAACCAGAATCTTCAATGGTTACATGACAATGTAGGTTGTGATTTCCTGGACTTACACCACAGGTTTGAGTATTGTAGCCATCCTTTCAATGGCTTAGCTGTGTACTGCACATCAGGTACTGCTACCCACGTGGCTAACACAGTGTGGAGTCCACACAGGTATTTTTTTACCCCTTTACACTACTCTCCAGATACTGACAGCTGTAGGAGACTGCAAAGTATTTGTGTAACACCCGAAAAAATGGCCCCCATTATTCTTCATCATTTTCTTCTAGCAATAAGTACAAAACTAAACTGTGATCATTCATTTTGAGAAACTGCTTATGACTGAAGCTAAGTACAACACTGAGCTGCAGACTACTTGCACATGGAACATCACGCACCACACTCAGTGCCAGTGGCCGCAAATAAAGTACTTAAAACTTCTATTTTCTCAAAACTGTAATGAGATATGGCTTTTGATCCAGCTTTAAAAACAACTTTGATGTGTTAGCTACATTTAGCACACAGAAAGCACATTTTTCACTGCAAAACCTTCAAATGTTACATGACAGGGTTACTTAATTTTCAAGTATCACAATAACTATGACCAATATCAGAAACCAAACACTTCATCATTAAGATGTGATGTGAAATTATAAGATAAGAATAAATCAATTTTGTGTGCCAATTAGTTGCCTCAGAACAGAATGAGAAGAATTATACAGGGTGTTTCAAAAAGAATATATGTATTTCAAACATTTATTAAATTTTAAGACATACGAATATGAAAGCTTACACACACATTTACAAACCTCTCAAGTTCAGATTACAGACGTTCAATATGCCCTCCATCAGCGACACAAACAACATCACATCGACACTCAACTTCCTCCCATACTCAGGCAAGCATGTCCTTTGTCACTGATGTTATGGCAGTACAGATCCAGTTCTTCAACTCTTCCAGGTTACGCGGGAGTGGTGGAACATAAGTGTTGTCTTTAACGAAATCCCACAGGAAGAAGTCAAGGGTGTCAAATCCGGTGACCAAGGAGCCCAACTGAGACATGCTAAGTCGCCAGCTCCTTGACGACCAGTCCAACGGTTCGGTAGAGTTTCATTCACACACACTTGGCGACTCCAGTGAGAGGGTGCCCCGTCCTGTTGAAAAATGAAGTTGTCTTCGTGCAGCCTCAGAAACAACCAGTTTTGTATGTTGGAAAGCAGTCTGAATTCATGCAACATTTTCTTCAGGAACATGAGGTTGGCCAGGACTCTCTTCTTTACATACACATCACGTATCTACAAACTGTCGATACCATCTGCGAATGTTCCACCCATTCAGAGATCAATTTGGTACCTCAACTTGAAACGTCTTTGCAGTGTTATCACGGAATTGCACTTTGCAAACTCGAGAACACAAAATAGTTTCTGCTGCGGAGTAGCCATTTTAAACATATGATGGTTACTAAGTAAACCAGAAGGCAGCTGACATCTAGCGGCTATTAATATAAACTGGACTATGTATTCGTTTCGCCAATAGCTGATCCGAGATGCAGCGATCTATAGTTTGGACAAAATAATACTTTGTAATATGTATATTCTTTTTGAAATACCCTGTATATGGTGATTGAAAAGCCATGTCCCCTAGTACAAGGTCTACATTGGTGATTCAATGGTCTTGGCCCATTGGACAAAGTCGTAATCAATGGAGGTAACATATATACAAAGAGACAAACACATTCTATAGACATGCTTTAATCATATAAGCAAAATGTTACATCACTGGTCAATGATGTCCTGAAACTTAACAGTACTATGCAACTGGCAATGCTGGTCAGTTATTTGCATGTACCTCTACTGCAGAAGGTGTTCAAACTGACTGTCATCCTGCAGACAACACATCTGTACACGGCAACAGACACTGCTGGATACTAAACAGTACAACGCAACTGGTATCCCTGGTCAGTTATTTGCATGTACCTCTACTGCAGAAGGTGTTCAAACTGACTGTCATCCTGCACACAACACATCTGTACACGGCAACGGGCACTGCTGGATACTGACCACACCACCACTGTTGGTATTTCTGTACAGGCTCTGGTGATATTCTCCTACAGATCAATTAATGTTCTTTGTATGTTTGTGTACACTGTAGACTTGATGTGCTCCCAAAGGAAAAAATCCAGTGACATCACGTCTGGTGACCTAGATGTCCATTGCACTGGACCCCTTCTACCAATCCAACGCCCAGGAAGAACCTCATCCAGGAGTCTGTGGACATTTTGTTCATAGTGTGGAGGTGCATTGTCCTGCTGGAAGAAACACCTGCATCACCATTTGAGGGGCAGATCGTCAAAACAGCATAGTTATGTTTCCTCAAGACATCGTCTTGTAGCATGCAGCAGAGATCGTACTGTTAAAAAATATGGGTCAAATGAGGACAGCTCCATGTATGCCACACCACACATTTAACCTAGGATTAGACTGTGTGTATGCCTCAACAGCGAGATGTGGATTGTTGTTTGCTTGACAGACGGAATTATGTCTATTCATCATCACATTCAAATGGAAATTAGCTTCATTGCTGAAGAAAATGTCACCTTCAAGGTTTCACTGGTGAGTGTTGCTTTCTTCAGACCATTCAGAGAATTGCACCCACCTATCAGTATTATCACAGCTTAGTTCTTGCACAGAGTAGATTCGACAGGGATGGAATGGATTAGAGGACAGTATCCTGTAAACGGAGGCTTGGCTGAGGACACGTTCCTGTGACACCGTCCTTTTTGACTGAGTTGGACTCTCCATCGCATTAGCTAGTATGCTGCTGATTGTGTATCCCCTGTTGTTGTGTGCGGCTGTACAGAAAATCTTTTGTCGTGAACACTACCTGTAGACTTGAACCATTCCATTAAATGGCCAATCATTCTGTGATTAGGCATATGTCGGTTTGGATGTCACATGTGGTATTCTGCTGCTGCTTTCCCTTGACTCCTGCCTGCAGCATGGATGAGAATCATTTCCATCTTCTCCTAGTGTACGTATACTGCTGCACAAGTCACTACACTACAGAGCTGCGGTAACTTGTTGCACTTTTTTAATAATTGATTAGTAATCAACTGCCTCGGATACAATTGGCCACATGGTACCATGCACTGCACGCTACTAATAATTTCGGCGGTGAGATGATGGTGGGTTATTCCTCTCATTGTAGTTTTTGCTATCTACACTAATACTGAATTTGCCCTATGGAACATTACTTTTGATTCACCCCACGTAGTGAAGAAAACACGCAAATCTGAAAGAAGTGGTTTTCAATTTGTTAAAGGAAAATGAAAATCTCTACCGAAAAACTAGCTCCAGGAGCTGATGTACCTTTGCTTAATTTACACACAGTATTTCTTATAGTGAGCAAATTGGAAACTCATTTTTTCTTATGTACTATCAGCTGTAAGCCACAGCCACTTCGACGGAACTGCTCGTCAGTGCATCTGGCATGAACAGCACTCACAATGCAATAAGCGCAGTGGTCAGCCATGTCATAGGAAGCACACCTGTCAGAAGCATTATCAGGAAGTTTAGTCCATCTACAAAGGAGATCACTTACAAAATACTCATTTGCCCTCTAACTGAATACTGATCATCAGTCTGGGATCTGTACCAAATAGGACTGATAGAGAAAATCCAAAGAAGAACAGTGTGCTTCATTACAGTTTCATCTAGCAAGCATGAAAGCATCACTGTGATGCTCAGCCAACTCCAGTGGCAGAACCCGAAAGAGAGGCATTTTGCATCACTCTGTAGTTTACTGTGAAAATTCCAAGAGTTTACATTCTTAGAAGAGTCATTCAATATATTGCTTCCTCCTAAGTATACCTGTTACCAGCAACAACTGAATCTATACTTCTCTTCACACATATCATCATATAAACTTACACTGGTTGAACTGGCTCCTCTGCTAGCAGCCTAAGCCTTGGGCTGTCAATGAGGATCCATTCATCATACCTTTGAGACCAATTCTCAAAGTGTATTAGAACCTCATTCTCCGAATCGTCAAATTCTACGATTTTTGCCGGATACCTATGACAGATAAACAGTGTGAGATACACAAAGAACACATTTTCTGACAGGAAAATCAAATTCTACATAACAGTATTAACATGCCTGCATGTAATAATTGTATTTTCACATTTATTTATCATAAAGCACCATATAACAGAATGTCAGAAAATTAAACATGAAAAAAAAACAAGGGATGCCCAGTTTGAGACTGGGAAACAAATGAAATATATTTATAGCTCTTTGTGCATATTACTATTTTACTGTAGAAATACGGAGTTGTGGAATGGTTGAAACCACACTCGAGAATGCATACAAAACAAAAATGTATCAGCATTACCTGTAACAAGTGAGCTATGTTTCAGAATTATTGATATTTGTCAGTTTCAGTGAGATTAAGGAGCTATAACAGCTGCACATCATTTACTCCAATTGAAAATGCACTGCACAAGAAAAAGTGCACTACTGTGCCAAAATCAAGTGTTACAAAAGCAGCACTCTCCTTGAACTGTGTTGTTCCAGAATATCATATTTCAAACTTACGAAATTTAACACCAATGTGGACCCACCACCATATCTTAATTGAGAATATAGCATATTTGCCATTTGTTTGTTCCTGTTAACAAAGGGGAACAGAAAGTTTGAATATGACACCACCATTTGCTTATACTCATAAAATATACCATTTTCTGATACACACACACACACACACACACACACACACACACACACACACCCCTACCTTTCACCTCTGACAATGATGTGGAAATTAGCTAAGTTGGACCATGGTTCAGTGGCCATAATGAACTGTTCGTTTCTCTATGTTCACAACACATGAACATAGAACCTCATTCTCACACGCTATATTTCAGCAGAACCATGTCAGGCTCCATGTGGGGAGTAATGTGCGAGCCTTCTTCGTAGAAAGAAGATACCTCTAATTCCTGAATCTGTAATTTCGCCCTCGTCACCCATTGAACATATTTGTGATACAGCTGACAGGTAACTCACTTGTCACAATCCTCCGGCAATCACAGAAGGGAGAATTGCCAGGGATCCTATGATCCCATATCACAACATTTTGAGGCTCTGGCTGCACATGGTGGGGACTTTGTAATATGCTCACTTCTAATTGTCCGGCTATGTATAGTTATGTAATCTTAATCATTTGTGTAGTGTCAGGTACCTAATTTGTGGTACAATATTAATTTCAGTAACATGTGACTTTCACGATGTTACACTGAAAGTGTTCCAGAATGTTCCAGAGTTCTCTACAGAAGTCAAAAGATTTGTATTCAAGGTACAGTTCAGCTTACAATTTCAATATGCCTTGTAGATTTGTTTATATTGTTTATGTGCACTGACAGTGGAGAATATAGCATCAATTTATTTGCCAAATTTTGCATGCATTTCCTATTTCTCAATATCTCACTAGTCAGTTCTGTAATGGCTACACCACAGCACCATGCATCAAGTAGCTGAAGTCAGCAGATACATAAAGGGATCTGCTTTCTCATTAATGATTTTGTTAACTATTGGTCACACAAGGATGTGGTTTTCATTTTTAGTGTGTTCATATGTGATTTTGCTATTTCACCTATGGTACCTGTTCGACTACATATTCACATGCCTGTAACAGGACAGCTATATAAAAATCTCTAACCAAGTTTTACACTTAATGAACTTGACCTGAAACAGTTCTTCAAAGTGTTATCACACAGGGTGTATATGCGGGCAAGGAAACAAAATTCCCGGATTTTTCCTGGATCTCCCAGTTAAAAATACATTTTCTCCCGAGTGAAAATACACTTTTTCCATGTTAAGTTACGGTATACGTTCCGTCATAACAGTAAAAACTTATCAATCCTTTGAATGGATATGGTTTTATACTGCAGCGTAGAATTTCTTGGCACTTTAGAAAACAAAACTCAGGGGGAAAAAACATGTTTTGGAAATATCTTTGATGTGCAGCAACATGTACGCTGCATATTTTCGTATTATGAAAGTATAAATTAGAATTCCACTAACAGGAAAAGTTAATAGTTTCAATTAATACACATAGTGATGGTACATGAAAAGAAAAGCTTTCACATATAATATCTGTCTCTAAGATTAATGTACAAGAGAAGCTAAGCTTTCACATATAATGCTGATCTGTTTAGCACACATTACACTTTAATATACATCACACAAATAAGCCAGTAACATTTTTAATACCGCCAAAAATCTCTGATCTTCTGGGCCCGAAATTCTTTTAAATGGCTTGTCATCAAAGAGTTGATTTTTAAATAAGAGCAAACACTCTGTGATTTAAGAAATTCATCGTACATTCTCACACATCATTCATTTTGTGTAAATGGAAATTTACTTTGAAAATAACGCTTTACAAACCACAATTTGCAATATTTTCCTGTGACCTGTTAGATTCATCTCAGCAGCTGCCAAAGAGTGCCAGATAAGAGGCGTCACCGCGCTTGTGCAGCTCCGGTGACAAAGGAAGCCCATATGTTCGTACATGTAAAACATTAAAAGCTCTTACTTACATTATGTCATAAAAGAAACAAGACATCAGAGGATACTTCAAGAGCGTCAGAATTTCGTGAACCATACTAAAATGCATAGTTCGCCCAATGACGTAGGCCTCGACCTGATATTAAACTTTTGGGTGTGGTTTTCGGGACGTAAATTTTCTTAGTGTACCAGTACTGTATTATCTCACATTTGGTTTTTTATTATGGCATACTCCCATACGTGCTAAAAGATGAAAACGTGCACTTGAAATGCAATGAACAGTTGAAGCTAGCCAATAGTGTGGAATTAAACACTTCGTTTCAAATAAATTTACTGCCTCAGCAGGAAAGGTTAATAAAAGCCAATTTTCTTCAGCAAACCGACAAAAATAACTTTATTGTTCTGCAAGGCGATTAATGCTTGACTGTCAGAAAGGTGGAAATAAAAATAAAATAAAATCTGAAACTAGTAACATACTTTAGCCTTCCGTATTATGTGAATGTGTTTTAATTCACTCGATAGCTCTCAGCCACAGAAATCCATCTTCTTTTCATTTGACATGAGAGCAGTAAATGAAGAGGAAACAGAAAAAAAAAATCACTAAATGTAAACAAGGGTCTCATCGAGAATCACATACTTTTGTGTGTGTGTGTGTGTGTGTGTGTGTGTGTGAGATTATAATATTTTTGAAAGGTGGCACAGAGTACCCCTATCCCTTGGTATTGTGAGGGTTAACAGACAGCATATTTTGAAACACCCCCCCCCCCCCCCCCCCAACATACGCAATGTAGAATACATTCCCCACTGACAGTGTCTCCAAGACTAAAATGAAATTTACAAATAGCTCACAGAGAACACTAAGAAAAAATTACTGTAAGCAGACAGCTGTCCTTTTTTAACTTATCTGTCAGCAGTAAGACTGTAGCAAAATGGAAAACAAATGCCACTCTTTCAGTTTTTGCACATTTCAGCTGACCAGAATTTCCCTTTTTATTCCATGATGAACTGTTTTCTTTACTCATACTCATGTTTTAGCATATTGTGTTCATCTAGCAGAGTTTTTCCCACTTCAGAACCTTTCCCCACAGGTGTAGGCCACACACAGAATACTTGGAACGTCAGCGCTGCGAATAATTACAGACTGGACTAATTATCATCCTCTCACCACATTCTCTCCCCTGATGGCACAAGCAAGACTAATTCTGCCCTGATCTGCTGAGAGAGAGTAGCAACAAATGGATATGAACTTAATACAGAATGTGTGTGCCAGTTTCAAGTCACAGGGAAGGGAGAGCACAATAAGTCTGTATACATGCGGAAATGAATAATGGGTGAATACAATGACAAGACACAAACCACTTAATTATGCTGCTGTAAAGCAACTGTGGTCTGGTTGTACTCTTGAAAATTAACAATCAATTATAATGGCACTGGTAAAAACTGCAAAGCAACAGATGCACTCTGCAGTATACATTTATTGCAGGGCATTTCCTTTTCACTATCAACTGTAATAGTAGTCTGAATGGACCTTTAGCTGTTGAGCATGGTGATTGTAATGTCTGAAACATGTTGGGGCATATTTAATATGTCACTCTTGCAATGCTTATGTATTAAGCTGTTGATCTCATCTCATGGTAAAGGTCCCACTCAATGCATGGAGCTGTACATTCTCTGGCCCAATGAAACACCTTCAAAAGATTTGTTGTTAGAGGAAGTGGACACCCAAACTACAGAACTATTCAACAGCCCCATGAAAATGTTCCAAAAAAGATGTAGATTTTGCATCATAGTTCATGGTGGGCACAATCCTTACTTGTGTGAAGCAATGACATATTTTGCTTCCACATGGTACTGCTGCAACTGCAGCTTACATTTTTTTGTTGTCCTGTTTCCATCTATGGTGGAGAGTTCATGTAAAAACAGTACACATACTCTGCAGATGTTTTGACAGACCAAACACTACAGTGATCATATTTTTAATACACTATATGAATGTTGTTTATCAACTGCCAAGCAGTATACTTTTCAAAAATTATATAGAAATTTGATTTGATACATACCAAACATCGGTCCCGTGATCTTTCGCCTCTAACCTTTTAGAAGCTTTGAACACCTCCTTTAACTCCTTGAGGCGCTTCCTTTTAGCTAACTTTTTCTTCAGTTCTTCACTGAACCGTGCGCAGTCAGGTCCCCTCGTATCCTCATCCACCTCTGCATCTACGTCCCCAAAGTAATCCGCGTTCTCATCATCCACAATGTTTGCCTCCTCTTTATCTTTGTCTTTATCTTTATCTTTACCAGGTTTGCGTTTTTGTCTCCTTTTCCGTCGTGGCATTTTTTAAATGAATAACTTCAAATTCTCAAACAACACTGCAACAAAAGATATTTCAAGATAAATAATGGGAAACTTCATGTGTTCTAATGCTTACTGAACAACAGTAATTTACTGTTAAAAGTTACCAAGTAACGGAAGTTAACCACTGGGTACAAATCTATCATTTGAAAACACACTGCTACCCAAATTTGTATATTTGGCACAGAGAAAAGTTCCAGTGTTCCAATGATGATGTCATTAAAACTGGGCTATCAGCCATACCCTTTTCAAAGGAATCATCCCAGAATATATTTCAAATTTTTAACCAAGGAAACTAGAAACTAGAATTGGTGATTAAATACTCTGGAAACAAGCTTGAACCTTATCTGGAATAAGGAAAGTTCTCAAAAGTAAGCAAATATCCTGTAATGTGACAAATTGCCTGTTTGTTTCTCTCTTGCGTTTTTCGGTCGACATAATCACACTGTTGTGTTTACATCTAATTCATACTCTGCAAAACATTGTGAAGTGCATGGCAGAGAACACTTCTCACTGTACCAGTTATTAGGGCTTCTTCCCACTTCATTCACATTGACACAGCAGAAGAATGACTGTTTAAAAGTCATTGTGTGTGCTGTAATTAAGCTAAGCTTGTCCTTATTATCCCTATGGGAGCAATGCACAGGGGGTTTGTATATTCCTGGAGTCTTCTTATTCTACCAATAAACTGAAGTCTGCCATTTGCTTTACCTACAACTGAGCCTACGTGATTATTCCACTTCATATCCCTAAAACGTGTTACAGCCAGGTATTTACATAAGCTGACCTATTCCAGCTGTGACTTGTTGATACTGTAGTCAGAGGACACTAAATTTCTAAAGTGCATTATTTTACATTTTTGAACATTTAAAGCAAGTTGCCAATCTTCATACCACTATAAAATCTTATTAAGATCTGACTGAATATTTATGCAGCTATTTTCAGATAGTACTTGATTATAGATAACTGCATCATCTGCGAAAAGTCTGGGGTTACTATTAATGTTATCCGCAAAGTCATTAACATACAACCACGAACAGCAAGTCTCCCAACACACATCGCTGGGCACACAAAAAGTTGTTTCTACAACTGGCAATGACTCTCCATCCAAGATAACTTGCTGCACCCTCTGTACTAAAAAATTCTTAATCCCATCACAAATTTAACTTTATACACCTTATGACCATACTTACGATAAAAAGCATAAATGTGATACTGAGTCAAATGCTTTTCGGAAATCAAGAAATACTGCATTTACTCGACAGCCCTGAGTGACGGCTTTCAGGATGTCGTGTGAGAAAAATGCAAGATGGGTTTCACATGATCAATGTTATCGGAATCCATGCTGATTGGCATGGAGAAGAACAGTCAGTTCAAGATACCTCATTATGTTCGAGTTCAGAATATATTCTAACATTACACAAATAACTGTTGTCAAGGATATTGGACAGTTGTTTTGTGAATCACTTCCGCTACCGTTCTTGTACACAAATTCAGTACAGAACCTGATAGGAATGCCACCAGGCCCCGGAGCTCTATTTCATGTTAGTGATATCAGATGTTTCTTAACAACCCTGACACTAATATCTTCTCTTGTAAGAGCCATAAGGCACTTTTTCTCTAGCGTTTCAGCAGATATTTATGATTTTGTTTTTGCAATGTGTAGCTGGAGTTGGCTCAAATATTGCTCATCAGATCTTTCATGCAACGCACGATGTAGACAGAAGGCATCGGTTTGTTCCTCATTACAAACAAAATTATTTTTAAAGCAGAATGTTAAGCGCCCATTCGATATAGCGGTCCCAATTTGCCGTATGCAATTTTCCTTTTACCAATACCTACTGAAAGGGACAGTAAAACACAAATAATAACTAGTACTCCAGCAGCGACAGCATCAATCTGACCTGCAATGACTGCTACCACCATGCAGCGGTGTGGCTCAGTCGCTGCTGGAGTACTGCATCTTATTTGCATTTTATTGTCCCTGTTAATTCATATCGTGAAAACAAATATTGCACTAGACAAATGTGGGACCAATCAATTGAATGGGAATGTAAAATTACACTTTGAAAATAATTTTGTTTGTAAGAGGAAACAAACCAATGTGTTCCATCAACACTGGGTTGGTTGGTTGGTTTTGGGGAAGGAGACCAAACAGAGAGATCATCGGTCCCATTAGGTTAGGGAAGGATGGAGAAGAAAGTCGGCCATGCCCTTTCAAAGGAACCATCTCAGCATTTGCCTGAAGTAATTTAGGGAAACCACGGAAAACCTAAATCAGGATGGCCGGATGCAGGATTGAACCGTCGTCCTCCCAAATGCGAGTCCCGTGTGTCAACAGTGGGCATCGCATGGAAGATGTGATGGGCAATATTTGTTTGTGCTGTCAACACCTACACACTGCAAAAACGAATTTGCAAATATCTGCTGAAATACTAGAGAAAATGTGTCTGATTACTGTTAGAAGAGAGATCATGTATATCACTCATATTTCCAGTGGTGCAAGAGTTAAACTGCAGTAATCTCCTTTGATTTTCTTTATATTTTTGTTTCCTTCAGAATTTCTGCTTTTGCCTTGCTATCCTCAATTTCAGTTCTGGTCTCATTATGAGTGTCTGGACACTAAGTTTGGGATACTATAGGCTGTTACAAAAAATGTTCAAATGTGTGTGAATTCCTGAGGGAGCAAACCACTGATGTCATCAGTCCTTAGACTTAGACACTACTTAAACTAACTTAACCTAACTGACACAAAGAACACCACACACACCCATGCCCGAGGTAGAACTCGAACCTCAGGTGGAAGGGGCAGCACAGTCCACGAGTCCATGACATGGCGCCTCTAACCACGCGGCCACTCCATGCAGCTGGCTGTCACAGACTACGAAAGTTTCCTTGGGTATTGTGAGACATTGTTCGATAATATTCTGCTATGTTAGTCACTGAAGGCTTCAGACATCACCCTTTTAACAGCCGAATGCATTTCATTCAATCTATCTACCTATACCCCGACACTTTGTGTTTCACTTATTATGCAGCAGTTTCTCCTTCTTTAAAGGTACCTTTACAGTGACTGTATACCACTCCTCTCGACAGCATAACGTTTTGAGTTCCTTATTGAGATATGACCCTACTGCTGCTTTATCTAGTTAGCTGAAAATATAAATCCTTCTATCTGTTTTAGCTGCTGTTTATACTTTGGTAATCACTGTTGCTAACTGCCTCACAGTCAATGATACCCATTTCTATGTGGACATTCTCTATCAGGTCAGGTCTATTAATTGCTATTAGATCCCATGTATTCCATTATCAGTGGGCTTCTACTAAACAATCTGTTCTAGGTAGTTCTCCGAGAATTTATTTAGTAGGAGACCTCATCACACACACAACTTACAAAACAGTAATTTTCCCAAAATATCGAGGATGCTTTAATTCCGCTCCAATGATGACACTATGATTGGGAAACTTACTCACTAGTGAACTTAGGTTTTCTTGAAAGTTTTTGGTTACATCTTGAGGCAAGTCTGTTGGTCGATTCAATTCTATTTTTATGCCCGAGTCTTGCACAAACGATCTCACATACACCTTCAATTTCTATCTCAGCGGATTTGAGTTTCTTGTCTACTGTGACAAATACACCAATTCTATTTATTTTCCATTTGCCTAATCCTTTTAAAATACACTTCAGTTCTCCCCACATGTCTCACTGCTATCAATTTTGCATTTTAACCAACTTCCTGTACCCAATACAATGTTAACTCCACAGCTCTTTCGGAGCACTTCAAACTCGCGTATTCTTATGAATGCTTTGCTAAGATTTTAATGCTCTCACCTGTGGGGGATATCTCTGAATTTTATACTGAAACTTCCACCTCCCCTGCAGCTATCATTATCTGGACCGGACGGAGAGTCATATAATATAAAAAAACCCTTGCATGTACCCCACACACAGTAAGCTAACTGAGTGGCAGCCTCTGATCAGCAGTGCACACCTGACCAATTTAGGAGGACCCTACAGTTCTCAACCTTATGGCACAAGTTCAGAAAGTTGCAGTGCAACTTATCACAGAATCCACCTCTGTGGCTCAGATCATTAACGCACGCCTGTAGCACTCGACCCGGGGGTAAACTGATTCAAATACTGGTGGTTGAAAAAATTTTCACTGCCAGTATTTGGTAGGCAAGGGGAGGAGAGGTGGTGGTATGAAGTTCACAATCACCAGACTTTGCACCAATGTCCTGGTTTAAATACCAAACCTCTCCACAGTGCCTCATGAAGCGAGGGCAAGTCACACTGTTGACTATGATCTGTCTGTTGGATGGGGACATTAAACTCGGCACCCCCAGGTGCTATTCATAAGGAGCAGGCAATGTGCCGACACCGGGTTTCATGCTCTCCCTTCTTTCATCGTCATCGTCATCATCATCATCATCATCCAAAAACACACACACACACACACACACTACATATGTGTAATATGACAACAATTGGTAATGCAGCATGCTGTAAATAAACAAAAACTTATCACAGAGCCTTTGAAGTCTCTTGACTACAAACTATGGTGCCACAGTCAGTTCTGGGGAAAATTCTGCAGATTGTGAGTTTCCTTAAAATTCTGTGTGCAAGACTGGTATCTTTAACCTTCTCCGCCAGTTGCTGGAATGATCCAAGTATGACCCTGGAGCCCAGATGAAAGGCATCACTTGTTCCAACACGCACGAGTCAGTATTTGACTGGACCCTGTTTCCCCAATGGCTGTCAGAACAGCCTCTTCAGTACATTGAATGAGGCCTCATGCATAAACACTGAGTGCAGCTGGTGTTCCTTCCCTCCCATCCCCTGCTGCCATTTCCCTAAGTGGTACCACCACATGCCATATGTTTCAACTGCTGATGATTAACAGATCCCCCTAACTTTTTGCATTTGTTTCCTCCTGACGCAGGACACAGTACGCTTCCCAACAGGTAAAGTAAGTCTTGAGTCTCACTGGCTCAGTTTCAATTTCAGTGAAAGATAGCACATCAAACTTGTTGGTTAGATGGATTGATATAGCATCTCAAAGTTCTCCTTTGGGACAGTCTCTCTTGTACAGCGTACCAAGTGCTACCATTAACAAGCCACTCAATCGAATGGTCACCAAGCGATAGATCCTGTACTTCCTGTAGAGCAACAGGATATACAGAATAGGATAATAATTAAGATGTCTTTGGTATATCCGGTACACAACTCTTGGAGCTCTCCCAGCACATCTGTTTACAGCATCTTCCAATCATTTGAGTAACCATGGCAATTTCCAGCTGCTTATTAATGTCAATTGACTCCCCTGTGTTCAACAAAAGCATTCACAGTGGTGCTGCTTTGTGGATGATGCAACCTTTTACGGAACACTAAACAAGTAACTTTATTTAAATAAGCTTGGCAACACTCTTGTAATCTCTAGATCTGTTAAGCTACAAGTATTACCAATTCTCTTTGAGAACTGAAGAAATCAGTACGTCTATGAGAGTCTATCAGGACAAAAGAAAAAAAAAAGAGCCTAGGATAAAAGTTATTAATTCCTGAAACTTTTTTGAGGTTACAGTCACTAGAAAATAGCATTAATTTACAATAAATGCAGATAATATGAACTCCTTCTAAAAAGAAAATTAAATGCAACACAGTATGTTAGTTATAATAGTGTTATAGTAATTGAATCGCATAGGCACAGTTACTACAAAATAAGTTATGTACCACACTCTTAACTTGGTGAAATTCTGAAAACTGTACATTTATTCATGTCAATATACACTGGAATTTGGGCTGAACAATTCTGTAAATCACAACTGCCAATTTGCTAAAATAAGTTTCAAGCAACACTCATAACTTACGAAAATACTCAAAAATATATAACTGCACACATCCAAAAATTTTCAAAAACATACTTATTTTTTCATGTAATTATACAATGTGTTGTAACACTGTATTGAGATCATGCGTAATCAAACAGTGTGCAATACAAGTGCTTCCACATCCGGCCTGTGCTGTGCTATGTGCACAACAGGCCAATATCAGCCCAGCACACCGGGCCCTGCACCTCATTTATAACAACTTGCTTTTTGTATGATCACCTACGAGACTGTATATTAACGTGTACTATAGTTCTACTTTGTACAGTGCTATGCTTCATTCAGTGTTATTGTGGATCTCTTCATATAAAAGCAGGATAAAACTTGGTTGGCATTACTTCTGACATTGCGTCTGTACAACGTTACAACATACTTGGTGAAAAGTGCAGTACTCTACTCTGTGTGTTTCATTTCTCTGGTTCAGTATACAGCCAACTTGTCAATGGAAGAAGCTCTCCAATCTCTTGCTGAACAACAGCGAGCTCTCACAGATCAGTTGCAGGCTCTCTCTGTAGCACTAAATAATTTGGCAGCCTTGCTGACGCACCAGGTTACACTGTCGTTGATGCAACCCCCACCATTTCCTCTGTATGATTCTACGGAAGATTGGGACGCACATGAAAAATGCCTTTGGCAATGTTTTCAAACTTTTGGAGTTGCCAACCCCAATTTGTGCAAGGCTTTATTTTTGTCGTAGACTTCTCCTCATTTTTATCACCTTTCATGTTGCTAACTTATCTTCAGGAACCTGCCAGACCTTTTCTGATGAAATGTGTCATTTGCTCTCTAATTATCATTGCAAATGTGTGAAGGTCCCTCTCTCACAGATGTTCTGAAAATTGCACAGCCTTTGAAGGTATCTAGGGCAGCAGGAAATCAGATGGAAGCATAGTGTGAAACACTGACCATTGCTTCCTCTCCTCCTCAGCCACCATCAGTTAGCTCACAGGTGAAGGTGACGTCATGGCCATGCAACTGCGGCCTCCATGACACATGGAGCGACACCATACTAAGCAGCAGCAGCCACAATCACAGCCACGTGCTCCTCTTTCATCGTGGCCTTATTGTTTTCTTAAACATGAATGGACTCTGTGCCCAAAGCATTGGGTGACATGCAACCATTGTGGGGAAAAAAGGGGTGGGGGATATATTTTGTCTGTGTGCAACTCCCAACCTCCTTCACCAGATATGAACAGGGGTATGAACAGTGTTCCCCAAGTGATGGCAGTCCCAAACAAACTCTACAATGAAGTACATGTGATGGACAAGATGTTAAAAATGCAAGTGGACACAGGTGCAGAAGTGACTTTGTTAAATTCCAAAACCTATGTGGGTCTTGGATCACTGGTGTTGTGCTATATCTTGTCAGTTGGAAAGTTACAACAAATAATCAAGAGCCATATTGGGACAGCAGTGTACAAAGCAGTTGTTCGGCCTTTGACCTTTAGTAGGGGATGACACCGACACTGAAAACTTATCTGGGTTAGACACCTTCAAAATTTTTGGGTTCTCTATTTCTGACAAAGTGCATCTGATATTGGCTCAAGTTGTGCACCAATAACTGGATTTGCTCTGCCAGGAATATTCTCTCTGTTTTCAGATAGTTTAGGGTGTGCTACCGAGTTCAAGGACCACATCACAATGAAACCGACAGTGTGCTCCTGTTTTATTCATGCCTGCCAAGTCCCAGTATCTTTACAGGATCAAATCAGATTAGAATTAGACTGACTTACGTCTTTGGGTGTTATAACTCCTGTCTCCTGTAGTGCACAGCCTACTCCACTGGTAACCATAATAAAAAATAAATAAATTAATTAATTAATTTAAAAAAACCTAGCTAACAATAGCCTTCAGATCTGTGGTCATTTTAAAGCGTCTGTAAATTTACAGCCTATTATTGATATCTATCCCTTATTTCATCCAGATGAACTCTTAAATGGCTTTCCAGGGGTGATTATTTCTCCAAAACAGACTAGTTAGAAGCCTATTTATAACTGCTTCTGGGGGATTCCACATGTGACCTAGTAGTGCTCACCTCCTTCAAGTTATATAAATACCAGCACCTGCCGTTCAGCGTGGCTTGCACCCCTGAAATTTTCCAATGATTATTGGAGCTACTCACGACCTCTGTGCCATGGTGCATTAACTATGTGGATGATATTGTGATCTAAAGTTCCTCAAGAGATGATCATTTACAGAACCTTCGTGCCTTGAACATCGTGCCACAGGCTGCCGATTTGAATGTCGATGCCATTACAGCTTTGCCACATCCTACCAATGTAAAGAGCTGCAAACTTCTGGAACGATTGCATACTACCATAAATTTATTCCTGGTGCAGGCACATTGGCCAAGCCACTTGATGCTCTCTTACGTAAAGATGTCTCTTTTCATGGGTCACCCACCTGTGACAGCACTTTTGCCCTAATGTAGTCAAAATTACACTCATCATATGTCTTGGTTATCTTCCAACCAGGCCAACATCTTGTTTTGACCATAGACGCCTACCAGTATCGTCTTTGGGCCATTCTCGCGCACAAATAAGCAGATGGTTCTGAACGCTTTATTGTGTACACTTCCAAAATTCTGAATCAGGCACAACAGTGCTACTCACAGATACAAAAAGATACCCTAGCTATTGAGCACGCTCTCGAAAAATTTCATGTTTATTTATACAATTGTAAGTTTCATTTGATTACTGATCATAAACTTCTGGTTTCTCTTTTCTATTCTTCAGCATCTTTACTGGAAAAAGCAGCCCATCCTCTCCAATGCTAGGTTCTGTTTTTGTCATGCTATAACTATGAAATTCATTTCCGCCCCACAGCACAATACACTAAAGTGGATGCTCTTTCTTGAATGCAGATTGGCCTCCATCCAGCATTTGATCAGGATGAACCTTTTTTTTAAAAAAAAGAAAGCCCAAAACATTGTGGATTTGTGGATAGTATTCCCATTACCAGTTCTCCGATTTCAGTGGCTGTCACAGCCGATCCTGTATTATGTCAGGTTGTTCAATTTGTCCACCACGACTGGCCAGATAAACCACTGGGCCGGGTGTCAGATCCTTTGCATAATTATTATGCTCTCCACCATCGACACTCTGTTCTTGATAAAGTATTATAGTTGACTACTGAAGAGTTGGCACCCAGGGTTGTGAGCCTGTCCACACTGTAGTGGAGCGCCGTGTGCCTTCTCCATCTGAACCATTGGGGTGTTTCACATACAAAATTGCTGGCCCACCAAAATGCGTTTTGGCTAGGTATTGACAATGAGATCACCACATGTGTTGTGACAGGCTGCCCGCAGTATGCCACCAATGAAGTGGCACAACGGGTCTCCCTTTCCCCATTGCCCTCCGCCCTGCAGTAATGGGAATGTATTCATGCTGATTTTATGGGTCCGTTCCTTAACTCGTTTTGGCTTGTAGGAGTTGAGGCTTTCTTAAACTTTCCTTATGTAGTTCGCTTTCCATCCACGTCCATGGCAACTACACTCACGGCCCTCTCAAAGATCCTTTCCTTACAAGGACTGCCATACATGTGCTCATGACGAACAATGGTCCACAGTTTGTGTCAAGATTTTGAAGAATTTTGTAAAAAAGTGGCATCTGGCATGTTATGGACCTTCTCTTGCATCCTAGTCCAATGGAGTGGCACAGTGACTGGTCCCTGCATTCACAACTCAGATGAAAATATATGTCACTCAATCTTCCCGCAAGTAAGCCCTTGATAGGTTTTTGAATTTATATAGTTTCACCCAGTGAAGCTGCTTCACGGCACTAGCCCCATACACTGCTTCATCTACTCCGGCCGACTCCTGGACACCCACCGGCACCTGCCTTGCAGCGATTACATCCGGGCTCCGCTGTCTGAGCCCACAGGATTGGCTGGCACCCTAAGTGGATACCAGCAGTTGTCCATGCTGCCAAGGTCGCCACCTCTGCATCATGTGTACCTCCAATGGCTTGGTGCAAAGACACTACAACCAGCTCCGCCCCTCTGTGACCGACTGCACATCAAAGTGCCCACAGTCACCACAGCCACCTCCACCATCTGCGTGTCCCAGAACCTGCGGCGCAGTCTACGCTTCCTCCAGCTCTGGTGCCATCTTCGCTCTGGATGCCACCACTACCAGGCAGAGCAATCAGCACTGGGCTGCATCCATTTCCGCTGCCGCCATCTTCTATGCTGCCTCCATCGGTGAGTGCCTGCTGGGATGTGGACATGGATACACTATCATCATTACCAGTGCTTCCTTCGCGGCCACATGCAGGGGAGTGGTAGCCGCATCTGTCAACACCCGAGCCATTTCAGTCCGTATTCTCCTGTGACAACACAACACCTGCTCCAACAGTGGTCACCTACCCATGAAGACACGGACATCTCCTCAGAGAACACTGAGTATTATCACCATGTAGTGTAAGCCTGCATAATCAAACAGCATACTATAAAAGTGTGTGCATATCTGGACTAGAGAGGTCGGCTCGCAACCTGGACAAGGTGCGCCAGGTCCTCAGCCTCACTTACGTTTACTTGCTTATTGTATGCTCACCAATGAGACCGTACATTGATGTGTTCCATATTTAAGAGACTTTGTATTGTTCTATACTTCATCCAGTGTCACTGTGGGTCTCTTCGCGTGGAAGCAGAATAAAACTTGGTTGGTGTTACTTCTGATGTTGCATTTGTGCAACATTACAACACGATAAAATCAGGCAATGATTGTCTTTGAATGAGAGTTATGTTGCCAGAAGTTTCTAAAGCACAACTGATGTTTACAACTGACATCATAGTATGAATTTTTCTCAGTACTTGGAAATGTTTGAAAATACATAATATATCATGATACACCCTAGTTTTGATACAATCATTTTAAGATTATGTAAGAAAATATTAGACTCTAGACTTTTGAATAGGCATACAAATCTGACCCACGCGATCTCACATTAAAAAAATAGAAAATTTGAAAGTCAGCTGATCTCGTTAATACATGCATGAATTGCACTAATTTTTTTACTAAGCTGATTTTGCAACATCATCTACAACTGTGAAGCTCTAATAAAGCACATTTTCCATTTCATGTGGCTGAAAATGCAATTGCAGGTGGTTTGTTGGTTGGATTAAAAGAGGGGGAAAGGGACCAAACTACGAGGTCATCAGCCCACTCTTCCAAATAAAACAATGTCACAAGTCTGAGAATAAAACAAATGAGACTGACAACACAAAATGGAATGAAAAGAAAAATCACAAGAACGATGAAGAGCAACAAACATGTAAATGGACATAAGGGAACAACAAAACCACAGAAATGCAAGAAATGGGACGAAGAGATTGAAACAACAAAGCAGATTACCATGGCTGGCTGACCATGAGAATAAAAAAAAGGAGAAACCAGCCACTCTCCAACACATTAAAACCTCCACCCTAAAAACACTAGGGTGGGGACAAAGAGGGACAAAGGACATGTGCTAAAACTTAGATCAAATGATAAAACCCACCCTCATGAATAAAACATAAAACTAAATCAGCCGATGAGGCGCTGTCAGATAAAATTAGCGGCAATGAATCCGGTAACCCAAGATTCCGTCGCTGGGCAGTTAAAGTGGGACAGTGCACCAGAATACGGGCCACTGTCAACCGGGCGCTGCACCAACACTCAGGCAGGTCTTCATGGCACAGGATGTAACCGTGGGTCACCCAAGCGTGGCCAATGTGGAGCCGGCAGAGGACAACTGATTCCCTACGAGAGGCCCGCATGGAAGTCTTCCACACATTCATAGTCTCCTTAATGACACGCAGTTTGTTGTGTGTACTGTTAGGCCATTCCGGTTCCCAAAACCGAAAAACCCTACAGCGCAAGTCAGAACACAGGTCAGGTTCAGAGATGCCCATCCCCACAAGCGGTTTCCGCATAGCCTGTTTGGTCAGCCTGTCAGCAAGTTGGTTGCCTGGGATGCCGACTTGTCCTGGGGTCCACACAAACACCACTGAATGACAGGACCGATCCAGGGCATAGTTGGACTCTTGGATGGATGCTACCGATAGCTTGTAGGCTGCTCGAGGAGTCAGTACACAGAAGAAACGATTCCCCGGAGCATGAACGGATATACTGAAGTGCACAAGAGATGGCCACCAGCTCTGCAGTGAATACACTGCAGCCATCAGGCAAGAAATGATGTTCAAAATGGCCTCTGTGGATGTAGGCGAAGCCAACATGACCATCAGCCATTGAGCTGTTGGTGTAAACCAATTCAGAGCCCCGGAACACGGCAAGAATTGAGAGGAAATGACGGCAGAGAGTGGCACGAGTAACTAAGTCCTTAGGGTCATGTTAAAGGTCCAGACAAATCTGCAGCCTAGGTGTACACCATGGAGGTGTATGTGGACCGGACCTCAATGGGAGGTGGTAAAGGGGACTCCAGCTCAGACAGAAGGGGTCGCAGGCGAACTGCAATCGTTAGCTCATACCTGGGCCGCCGTTGCGGTAGATGAACTGCCACAGGTGGAAAAAGGAGACAGTAATTTGGATGCTCAGGAGAACTACGAATGTGTGCAAAGTAACTGGTGAGCAGTTGTGCACATTCGGACTGCAATGGAAGGACTCTGGCCTTCACCAGGATACTGGTCACCGGACTTGTTCTAAAAGCTCCCGTCGCTAGGCAAATGCCACAGTGGTGCACTGGGTTGAGTACACACAACACTGAGGGTGCTGCCGAACCATAAACCAGACTCCCATGACTACGCTTTGTGGATGGCTGCCTGTAGGCACCGCTCAGCAACACCAGTACTGGTGGAGCAGTACGAAATGCAAAAGTCATCTGCATACAGAGAGGATGAGACAGACGGCCCTACAGCTGCTGCTAGACCATTAATGGCAACTAAAAATAGCAACACCCTCAATAAAGAGCCCTGTGGGACACCATTATCCTGGATATGGGGAGGCACGAATTTGGTAATGGAAAGTACAGAACGACAGTAAATTCTGGATAAAAATCGGGAGCGGGCCTCGGAGACCCCACCCATATAATGCGGCAAGGATATGATGTCGCCAGGTGGTGTCATAATGCTTTGTGTAGAGGGAGGAGGGGGGGGGGGGGCAACAAGGTGTTTGCCTTTGGAAAAGGCTGTTAGAATGGCAGACTCGAGGTGCACAAGATTATCAGTGATAGAGCGCCGCTGGCGGAAGCCGCCCTGACATGGAGCCAGTAGACCACGTGACTCCAGGACCCAACCCAACCGCCGACACACCATACATTCCAGCAGCTTACAAACAACGTTGGTGAGGCTGATGGGCCAATAGCTATCCACATCAAGCGGGTTTCTACCGCGTTTGAGCACCAGAATGATGGTGCTCTCCCGCCATTGCGAGGCAAAGACGCCATCACACCAGATCCGGTTGAAGATTACGAGGAGATGTCACTTATAGTCAGATGAGAAGTGTTTCATCATCTGATTGTAGATCCACTCCAGCCCAGGAGCTGTGTCGGGGCAATCTGCAAGTGTGCTGAGGAGCTCCCACTCTGTAAATGGGGCATTATAGGGTTCACTGTGGTGTGTATTGAACGAGAAGACTTTCCTTTCCATCTGCCATTTGAGGGTGCGAAAGGCTGGGGGGGGGGGGGGGGGGGGGGTATTTCTCCGACGCAGAGGCTCAAGCATAGTGCTCAGCAATCGCGTTTGCGTCGTGGGAGAAGTCCTGACCTGCAAAGAGTGATAAATCAATGGCCGACTAACTACCTCGAGCCACACTGAAATGTCTGGCGGCCCCAGTATTTAAGAGGCAGAGTTCGAACTGAGACAGTGAAGTTTCGACACTTCTGCCTCGGCCAGTAAGCACAGTTCACCCCACAATAGAGTTATGGGTGTTAAAATCCCCCAAAAGTAGGAAAGGTTTAGGGAGTCAGTCAATAAGTGCAGCTAATACGTTCAGGGGTACTGCACCATCTGGATGAAGATACACACTGCAGACAGTTATTTCCTTCACCGTCCATATTCTGACAGCCACAGCTTCAAAAGGGGTTTGAAAGGACAAAGTTTCACTACATACTGAGTTTAGGACATAAACGCAAACTCCACCTGACACTCAATTATAGTCGCTATAGCTCCTGTAATATCCCTTTTAGCTGCCGAGGGCAGGGGTCCGCAGGGCCGGGAACCAGGTTTCCTGGAGGACAATGCAGAAAGCAGGTGTAAAGCTTAACAACTGCCGTAGCTCAGCCAGGTGGTGGAAAAAACTGCCGCAAATCCACTGGAGGATGACATCATCGTGAGACTGGGAAGGCATGTAACATTCAATGAGGGTCACCTGCTGCCACCAACTTTTTGCCTGAGCAGTCTATTTCCATTGTGTCTGAGGGTCTGGCGAGATACAGGTCCTCAGCGGACACCAGAATCTCCACCCCATCCTCTCAGATGCAGAGTGTGTAGGTAGCAGTGGTGTGGAAGCCACCACAAGTTCCTTGTTCTTAGGGGGTCTTCTTTTTCGATTTCTCGCACTGTTCCTTGGGTTTCCTTGGCTGGGAGGACTTCACTGAATCAGTCCGTGGGACTGAGAATAAGTGTGAAGCCTTACAACCAGCTGCTTTTGGGCTCTTCAGCCACTGGCAGGTGTCATCTTTCCCACTAGAAGAAACCTGGGAAGGGAGTGACCCAAGGGACTCCTTCCTAGCGAGAGGAGCCGAAGAAGCGTTACACTTCTCTGGCTCACAAGTGGGGACTGAAATCCCCAATGGTTGGGGGGGTGTTGCTCCCGAGGTAGGTGGTGCAGGTGTAGCCTTCTGGCTCTGAGAGCCGACTGGAATTCGTGGAACTGATGGGGCTACAACAGTTCTCGCAGTGGTGGCTTATGGGGTGGTCATAGCCACAGGACGTAGGCGCACATATTTTCTTTTAGCCTCAGTGTAGGTCAGTCAGTCCACGATCTTATATTCCATGATTTCCCCCCCTCTTTCTGTAAAATCCTGCAGTCTGGCGAGCAAGGTGAATGATGCTCTCCACAGTTGATACAGATGGGAGGCGGGGCACATGGAGTATTGGGATGTGATGGATGTCCACAATCTCGACAGTTAGGGCTGAAAGTACAGCGGGAAGACATATGACTGAACTTCCAGCACTTAAAGCATTGCATCGGGGGAGGGATAGCAGTAGACCACCACCTTGACCTTCTCGGGCTGTGTGTCACCCTCGAAGGCACTGGTGGCAACCTGCTCATCCCTCAGACCCCGATGGATGCGCAGGACGAAATGAACACCTCACCGCTCTAAATTGGTGCACACCTTGTCATCAGACTGCAAAAGATGGTGCCTGTGGAATATAATACCCTGGACCATATTTAAGCTCTTATGCGGGGTGATGGTAACAGAAACATCCCCCAATTTGCCACAAGAGAGTAATGCGCGTGACTGGACAGAGGATGCTGTTTTTATCAAAACTGAGCCAGAGCGCATTTTGAACAAGTCCTCCACCTCCCCAAACTTGTCCTCCAAATGCTTCACAAAAAACTAAGGCTTCATGAACATGAAAGATTCCCCATCAACTATCGTACATACGAGGTACCGGGGCGAATAAGCTTCACTGCCATCCTTAGCCTGGCGTTCCTCCCATGGTGTGGCCCAGGGAGGGGAATGACTTGGGGTCATATTTCTTAGCACTGAAGTTAGACTTTGCTCACTTAGAGACCGCTGGTCACCAGCAAGAGATGACGTAATACACTTCATGGCATGTTATCTGCCCTGATGCCACCCAATCTGACCAGGGGCCCTCCCCATGGGTGCCACCCAGCCGCAGCAAAGGCCACCTGGCAGGATGGCCATTGCTGGGAGTCCCGATGCCCCAGGGTGACGGGCATCTACTCCTTGCCATTCGTGGGGAGTTAACGGCGCAGGCATCAACAGAGTGATCCCTGTGTTGTCAGGGGCTACAACCAACAGGGTACATGGCGGCTACCGTGCTGGATATGAGGTGCAAAGAAGTCTATGGTCATCATCGGCACAGAAAGTGACACTGCATAGTGCATGGTGGAAAATGCACCCAGGAAGGTGTCCTTGCCCAAGAGATCGAGCAATTTTTTCTGTTCTGAATACTATCCCTGCACTATCGTATATCTGTAATAGGCTGGCACTACAAGAAACGAATCACGCTCTCAATGTATTCTTCTCATACTGATGAGACTGTCACATTACTCCTGATGCACTGATTACTTGTATCAGTCTGTACTGCAATGAAGAAAGTACCAATTCATCAGAAAATATAGTGTATTGCCAGTTACTATCAAGACTGCCCTTGCTAAGTGTCAGTCAGTAGAAGCAATAATAATCAAAGAATCTCTTCTTGGTGGCCATACATTTTCATTACAGCTCAGTCTTCTAAAGGAAGCACCAAACTGTTCCAGCATAAAGTCAAACGCCAGCTTGCCAGTCGGGAACATTAGAGCAGAGAGAGCTGTGAAAAAGACATCAGCCAATAGCACACTGACCGAATCCTCTCTAGCACGACAACACGACAGCAACAGCCTCTAGGTGAAGAGAACATAAGCGCCGCTCCCGACTCGTTGCACCCACTTCAACACCAGCATCAAGATTAGGCACTTTGAGACCAGCGACGTTGGAATTGTATATACTGAAGAGATTTCTTATTTGCATGTCGTCCTTAGCTTGTGACACTTCTGTGTTATTGTCAAAGTTATGTATTGTCACTGATTCATTTTGTAATAAAACTCTTCAATGTGATTTGCTTGAAATGTTGTCTAGTGATCCGAGAAGCAGGTTTCCTAGACTCCCAATATTCAACGACTAGGCAGGATATAACACTAACTATACCACTAGCCCAGGGAACACATAAATGGACATGGTGAAAACAGTCACTTAGGAGCGTATGGCTAGCTGGCCATTAATCTTAACTAAGTGGGGGCATGGGTGGAGGGGGGGAGGGAGGGGGGGGGGGGGGAGGGAGGGCAATAACCCTGACAAAATTCTCATCAGGGTACATGCATTGGAGGACTGTCAGTGTACTATGTGAGTAACAGCAAATGAGAATTTCATAGCAAAAATGTCTCTAATCTGCCCCAACACCCACAATATTGTATGTACCTCTGTATCACAGATGGTGAGTTCATTTGGTACGTGATTTTGAGGACACACCCAGGAGAAACCAGATTGCAGCTAAGGTTGTCCCTTTGTATAAACTCATCAATGTAGGCTAGCGTATAGTCGCAGTCATAATTTAAAAATCTACAAAAATGTTTTAAAAATATAAATAATATGGAGTATACTCTCTCTTGCCAACGGCCTTGCCGCAGTGGTTACACCAGTTCCCTTCAGATCACCAAAGTAAAACACTGCCGGGCTGGGCCAGCACTTGGGTGGGTGACCATCCGGTCTGCCGAGTGCTATTGGCAAGCGGGGTGCACTCAGCCCTTGTGAGGCAAACTGAGGAGCTACTTGATTGAGAAGTAGTGGCTCTGGTCTCGGAAACTGACATACGGCAGGGAGAGCGGTGTGCTGACCACATGCCTCTCCATATCCACATCCAGTAACACCTGTGGGCTGCGGATGACACGGCAGCCAGTCAGCACCTTTGGGGCTTCACGGTCTGTGCGGGAGGAGAGTTTATACTCTCTCTTGCAGTCAGTTATTACAATCAAAATGAGTGTAGACTCCATACCTCGATAGGAGCTGACATTTGGGTTATGCCAAGAATCATTAGGTATGCTTTCGTACATATCCCAAAAAGCTTTCTCACTCTAGGTCAATTTTCAAATGTCATTTCCATGAGTAAACACCACCCTGTCAAAGTACCTACTGTGATGGCACAGAGGCTTGCATATTTGAGGGAAGCTGAGCACCATGCTGGCTGTAGCATAGATATTGATATTGCCTATGCTGGACAGCAGTCGAAACAGATGAAGAGTGTCCCACAATGCCCCATACCTCCCATGTCCACTCCCATACTCATACCCCATATCCCCTTTCAGGGATACTGGGCGACCTACTAGCATTTCACTACATGGGGTCCTGTGGTGTCACCAAATAGGTCCCCAATTCTTGTCAAACCAAAATGGACAACACGAAAAAAGAAACAAAAATTGAAAGACTTGATGAGTCCTCAAACACACATGCATCGGAGGTGGAACCGATAGAAGCTGTTTCCACAATTAGATTGGGCAATAGGCCAGTTCGAGGAGTGGAAACTGTTGCTTAGAAGTTGTACCAGGTAAAGATCAAATCCTTGTGTAGTGCTCAGAGGAGGAAACTTCTCAAACAGCTAAAGGAAAAGGGAGGTAAAGAATGGCTTCCTAAATATAAATGGAGATAACTAAAAGCTCTTCAACCAAAGACTTCCAGATAAAGACTGTCTGAGAGAGGAGGTAATAAGACCCTTCTACCTCTAAGACAGGGAACAAGAGACCAAGGGAAGAGTCTAATACTCCCACTTCTCTGGATAAACAGATCCAGTAAAAACCGAGGTGGGAAATATGGAAACAGACCAATATTATTTGCAGACTTGATTTAAGAAAGAATGCTGGTTATCCAACATGGATATCCACTGTTTAACATTCCTTCACAGCAGTCAACATAGTAAAGGGACAACTGCCATCATGAGTCGTCATTTGGAAAGGTTTGAGGTGGACACAGCATTGACCCAAGAATCCAGTTTATATAAGGAGGGCATTTCAGGTCTCAGAGGAACTGGAGGTAAGTTGATTTATGATATCTAAAGAACTCCAGAACATGTATTTATGTCGCTACACTTAATATTCACTACAATACCAACTAATCCAGGGGTCCAGGAGATACTGTAAGGATGGAGGATTGGGGAATACGGGGCAGCGAGTGAGACACTGGATGTGCTCCTCAAGACTTACTTCCCACAATGCACTCTGGAAGATAACACAACCAGGAGTCAGTCCCTGAGAGGCACTGGTTTACTGGTAATCAAAGGGAAAACTGGGAATCCACCATAGAATGTGCTGATTTAAAAAAAATACAGTGGGCGGTGGACACGTTTTAACCGTTCAAGTCACAACCCCCAAACAGCATCTTTCCAGCTCTACCACAACAAGCAGGAGAGGATTTAATTAGATTTCTATGTAGAGCGTTTAGGGTCAGTCTAGTAGTAGGAATCATTCCTAATGCTTGGAGGACAATGAGGGTTGTTCAGTTCTGAAGCCAGGGAGAACTGATCATACTAATGATAAGAATATGAGACCAATCAGTCTATCCCTGTTTTCTTTTAAAGACATCAGGGAGAAAAGATTACCTGAGGTTCCTCTAAAACACTTCACCAACTTTTTGGAAAGGTGGAAAACACTTTACACTTTCAGGAAAGAGCTCTCTACATCTTCCAAGTTATCAAGGAGGCTTTCAGTAATACAACCTTCAAATCCATGGTTAAGAGTTGCAGAATAGAATGGCACTGAAACTACCACATGCAGGTCAATTAAGAACATACTAAGTAAACGAAAGGTAGACGTCACCGTGATAAATGAGAAAATGGCGACTGAAACCACTAGGGGATGTCCAAAAGGAGGGAATTTGTCCCCACTACTGTGGAACCTAGAGGTGACTGAACTCAAGAGTTAAATACACTACTGGCCATTAAAATTACTACACCACGAAGATGACGTGCTACAGACTCGAAATTTAACCGACAGGCAGAAGATGCTGTGATATGCAAATGATTAACGCTTCAGAGCATTCACACAAGGTTGGCGCCGGTGGCGACACCTACAACGTGCTGACATGAGGAAAGTTTCCAACCGATTTCTCATACACAAGCAGCAGTTGACCAGCGTTGCCTGGTGAAACGTTGTTGTGATGCCTTGTGTAAGGAGGAGAAATGTGTACCATCACGTTTCCCACTTTGATAAACGTCGGATTGTAGCCTATTGCGATTGCGGTTTATCGTATCGCAACACTGTTGCTCGCGTTGGTCGAGATCCAATGACTGTTAGCAGAATATGGAATCAGTGGGTTCAGGAGGGTAATTCAGAATGCCGTGCTGGATCCCAACGGCCTCGTATCACTAACAGTCGAGATGACAGGCATCTTATCCACATGGCTGTAACGTATGGTGCAGCCACGTATCGATCCCAGTGTCAACAGATGGGGACGTTTGCAAGACAACAACCATCTGCACGGACAGTTCGACGACGTTTGCAGCAGCATGGACTATCAGCTCGGACACCATGGCTGCGGTTACCCTTGACGCTGCATCACAGACAGGAGCGCCTGCGATGGTGTACTCAACGACGAACCTGGGTGCATGAATGGCAAAACATCATTTTTTCGGATGAATCCAGGTTCTGTTTACAGCATCATGATGGTCGCATCCGTGTTTGGCAAAATCGCGGTGAACACACATTGGAAGCGTGTATTCGTCATCGGCATACTGGCGTATCACCCGGCATCATGGTATGGGGTGCCATTGGTTACACGTCTCAGTCACCTCTTGTTCACATTGACGGCACTTTGAACCGTGGGTGTTACATTTCAGATGTGTTATGACCCGTGGCTGTACCCTTCATTCGATCCCTGCGAAACCCTACATTTCAGCAGGATAATACACGACCGCATGTTGCAGGTCCTGTACAGGCCTTTCTGGATACAGAAAATGTTCGACTGCTGCTCTGGCTAGCACATTCTCCAGATCTCTCACCAATTGAAAATGTCTGGTCAATAGTAGCCGAGCAACTGGCTCGTCACAATACGCCAGTCACTACTGTTGATGAACTGTGGTATCGTGTTGAAGCTGCATGGGCAGCTGTACCTGTACATGCCATCCAAGCTCTGTTTGACTCAATGCCCAAGCGTATCAAGGCCGTTATTACGGCCAGAGGTGGTTGTTCTGGGTACTGGTTTCTCAGGATCGATGCACCCAAATTGCGTGAAAATGTAATCACATGTCAGTTCTAGTATAATATATTTGTCCAATGAATACCCGTTTATCATCTGCATTTATTCTTGGTGTAGCAATTTTAATGGCCAGTAGTGTACCAGAGGCTACTTTTGCCAAGGATACACACACGATTTAGTCACATTAATACATGGCAAAAATGCTGGTACTATTACAACAATGCCACAATGTTCCCTACACACTGTGGAAAATTGACACAGAAAACAGAATATATGTGTCGGCCCCAAAAAACTGGTTCAGTACCAATTACAATAAAGGAAATAAAGAACACACACTGGGACCTCAAACTCCTAAGTGAAACTGTAGCAGTACAGGGGTTAGTGAAATATCTAGGGATGGCTCTTGGATATGAAACTATCATGAACCCTTTATACAAAGAATATAGATTCCAATGCAGAAATCACTCTTATGTGCACTAGAAGGGCCTGTGGTAAAAACTGGGGTACAAATCCCAAGAGGTTGTACAGGATATATGCCACTATAATAACACCTATGATAATTTATGCAGCTGCAGTATGGTGGAATGAAGTAGAACAGAAGGTGGCTGCTAAGGAGCTTGGAAAGGTGCAGAGACTGACCTGCTTAACCATCACATGCAGAATTAGCAGCACACCCACACTAGGGTGGGCCATACTGGACACCTTTGGATCACAATAGAGGCAGCAGCAGGGGCATGTGGTAAAAACTGGAAATAACTGGATTCCTTTAGAACATCCAGAATCTCACACCAATATAGCGAATGTGGTAAGTATAGGAATGGCCAGGAAAATTCCCAGCTGATTACACAACAACTTACAGCTGCTTCATTAAGCCTTACATTGTAAAAATTTTAAGAAGGGAGCAGTGGCAGAACAAACCACAACACTGTTCAGGAGGGACAGTCTGGCTTATACAAATGGGTCACAAACAGATGAAGGTAATAGGATTGGAGTATGTGGGATGCAGCCTAAACTAAAGAGAGCAGTCACTCTAGGAAAGCTAGTCGCAGTATTCCAGGCAGAAATAACCACTATCAGAGTGTGCATGGAGGAGAATTTGCATAGGTGCTACAAGGATCATAGCACATTGTCATGTGGCACATAATTTGGTAGGTCATTGGTATACACAACAAACAGGAAAAGCCTGAGCACTGAGCCTAGTAGGATTCCTCTCTTTATTTTAATGAGTGTTGACATTTGGTTTTTTGCCTTTACTAACTGTATTCTGCTGCTTAAGTATAGCTGAAATAGTTGTAATGACTTATCTACAATATCATGATGTTCTAGCTTGTTTATCTTTATTTCATGTGTGACATAGCCAAAGGCTTTACTTGAATCAAACAGCATTGCACAAGTGAGTTTCTTGTTCTGACATCCTTCATATATGTTACTGAGGAGACACATTACTGTTTTTGTTGTTGATAGCTGCGAACGAGAGCCAAACTGACTATTACTTAATAATTTACCACTTTCAAAATAACTGTAAATTTGCATACATAGATTGTTTTCTGTGACTTCTGATATAATGGGAACTACTGATATGGGTCTATAATTGTTTGGCATTTTTCTTTCACCTTTCTCATAGACTGGAAGGGTAACTGTCATTTTCAGACATTTGGTAAACACACCTTTATCAAGAATACAATTTGCCAGTTATGTTAGTGGCATCAAGATTGTAAAGGTTATGTATTTAATAATACTGTTACTAACCCCATAGTAATCCTCTGTTTTTGAGTGTTCAAGTTTGTTTATAGATTTTATGACATTACTCGAGGTGATTTTTGACCAAAGGAATATTTTGATTGGTGGTTTTTGTTGTTTAAGCAGAGACACAGCAGCTGAACAATTATAGAATTATTTGCAGTAAATGAAGAAAGGTATTGTTAATTGATACATCTGGCACATATAAAATAGTCTGGACCGCACAAAAGCCTTCTAAAACTTATAGTAGACATACAACGTCAACCTCTGAAGGCATGTGCCTAAGGCACTTTATAATGTTCAGAGTTTTGAGGGATCTGACTTTCAAGTTCTACATGCAGGGTTAACAATACAGTATAGTGACCGTATTCAGTCAAAAAATACACCAGAGTGGAAGTGAGTGGCAACAGAGCCAGCTGCAGGTGGGTTAGGGTGTTATGTGTTGCAAGGTAACGTGATCGACTGGCACTGTGAAGCAGGGCCAACTGCAATACGCTAGCAAAAGGATGGAAACCTTTCCTCACTTGCCACCACGAAAGTGTTTAGACTATATGCCTTAAGCCCTGAATAAACAGTCTGGAGCATATAAGCAATCAGCCATTCGTGTACTAAATCACTCTCATCCGAGTATCACAGCATACACCACAAGCCTGTGACACCTGGAGCGACATCTCAGAATGCAGGACAGGGTCCACTGTTCAACCACGAGATAGGGCAGCCTGCCTTAGTCACAAGGGGGCCACCCACTTGCTGGAGGAAGTTCACAGCCATCATAGCTGCACAGTTGCACTGTCACCACAGTCACAGCCAGAGACATCGCTGACTGCGGCATTCTAGTGATGCCATGGTTAGCCTCGCTCTCTGTACTATCAGCAATGCTGAACATCTATTGTTTCATATAAGAGGCAACTGGTCGCCTCCACCAAGCTGTTCCTGATGTAATATGATCCAGGGTCGGAATAAAGAGATTAACTGAACAAATTTCCTGTCATCCTGGTGTCTCATTTCACTCTCCATGGGTGACAATCCAAGGGGTCGTTCAACACCAAGAAAGGCTGCTGTCAAAAATGTACAGAGCGTTAACCAAATCACAATGAATTGCATTCTTGCAAGACTATCCTCTTTCCCCTTTAATTCATTATCATTTTCTGCAAGCATGGGAACAAAGCTTAAAATTCTATTATAACCCTAACCAAAACTCTTGCACTCAGAACAGTGTTCCTTGTTGTCATTTCAAGTGGAAGTCTAACAGAACATATTTAGTGGAAATAGTTGCAAGCTGTCTTTTCTGATTCAGTACCTTACATCCACAATGTCAGTATCTTATGTGTCAGTTACATCTCACTTGCTACTATTGTTGAGTTAAAGGAGATGCAAAATATAATAAAGTATTTCACAGTAGGAAGTACTGAACTAGATGTCCTTATTGCGGACATTGTGTTACTGAGACGGCCAATGTTGTAACATTAAAACTGCAAGCATTCGGTGAGATAGATGGAAAACCACGTTAAAAACCATCCACAGGCTGACCGGCACAACGGCCCTCAACACTAACTTGCCAGGCGGATTCGTGCTGGTGACCGGCACGCCTTCCCGCTCGAGAAGCAGCGTGTTAGACCATGTGGTTAGCCGGGCGGGCACAAAGTTAAGGTACTCGGCCACTGTTGCACTAATTAAGGGGGAAATACACCCTTTGAAATTCTAAATGTAGCAGGGATAAAATAAGGGAAGCAACAGGTTATCTATAACTTGTATAGAAACCCGACTGTAGTTATAAGAGCCCACTGCATTCTGCATCCATTCACATTAAAACTGGGAGCTCTTTCATTCGTGACTTGGTGACATTCCTATGTCTAACCTATTTTCTTTCTGTTGAGGCAAAGAACTTTCAATAATTTTTTTTCGTCTTTTTTTTTTTCCTCTAAGAATATCCTCACCAGGTCTGCCTCAGGCAGAACATATGCCTTGTTGTTCTCCACAATTTTCACCATTTTTGTTTTACAAATACCACTATCAGCCACAAAGTTTGTTCACTACTTAAATTATTTAATTAACACCATGCTTTGAGCACTTGCACATAGAGGGAGAGAAAAATGACTGGATATATGCTTCTGTATAAGCCCTAATTTCTTGTAACTTTTCTTTGTTGACCTACGCAAAACGTATGATGGCAGCAGTAGAATCGTTCTGCAGTCAGCTTCAGATGCCGCTTTCCTCAAAAAGAAATGTTGCCTTCCCTCCAGGGAGTCCCAATTGAGTTTCCAAAGCATCTCCGTAATACTTGTGTGTTGTTCAAACCTACCAGAAATGGATCAGCCAACCCACCTCTGAATTGCCTCGATGTCTTCCTTTAACTTCAAACACTCCAACAGTCCTTAAGAATAGGTCACACTAGTATCCTATACGCAGTCTCCTTTACAGATAAATCATACTTTCCCAAAATTCTCCCAATAAACCAAAGTCTACCACAATCCTTACAAGCTCCGTCCACTGCATATCTCTTCGCAATGTTATAACCACGTAGGTAACTGTATCAAGCAGGACATCACTCATGCTGTGTTTGAACATTATGGATTTGTTTTTATTACTCATCCACATTAACCTAAATTTTCCTTCATTCAAAGTCAGCTGCCATTCATCACACCAACTAGAAATTTTTTTATAAGCCATCTTGTATCCTCCTACACTCACTCACCTTCCACATGTTCCCATACACTATAACTCAGCAGCAAACATCCACAGATTGTTGCCCACCCTGTCTGCCACATCGTTTATGTATACAGAAAATAACAGCAATCCTCCCAACACTTCCTTGGGGCAGTCCTGATGATACCCTAGTATGATGAACACTTGGATTCAAGGACGACATATCGGATTCTATTACTTAAGAATTCTTTGAGCCACTAACATACTGGGAATCTATTCCGAATGCTTGTACCCTTGTTAACAGTCTGCAGTGGGGTGCTTTGTCAAATGTTTTTCAGAAATCTAGAAATATGGACCTGCCTGTTACCCTTCATCCGAAGTTCATAATATATCATGGGAGAAAAGGGCAAGCTGAGTTTCGGACGCGCAATGCTTACTAAAAGCGCGCTGATGCATGGACACAAGCTTCTTGGTCTCAGGAAATTTATTATATCTGAACAGAGAATATGTTCAAGAACTCTGCAACAAACCAATGTCAAGGATATCGGTCTGTAATTTTTAAGGTCCATTCCTTTACCATTCTTATATACAGGAGTCACCCACACTTCTTTCCATTTCCTTGGGACTTTGCACAGGGTGAGAGATTCACTATAAATGCAAGACAAGTAAGGAGCCAATACAGTTAGCATACCCTTTGTAACAACGAATTGGGACAGAGTCGTCAACTGCAACATGCAAAAATCCAAGCATATAGTTATGTTTAGGAGTCATTTCAGACAAAAGAATCAAGCTGTTTAAAAACACAGATATCAGGATTACTCCTGCCACCGACAACTTAAGAAAGAAATGGGCCCATGAAATCTCTCAACCAACAAAGATACTGAGCAAACCAGGAATCTATGAAGTCATATGCAGTCATTGCAACAAATAGTACATTGGCCAAAAGGTAAGAAATTTGAAAACCTGTTTTAAGGAACACACTGACTATTACAGGCTTGATAAATCTAACAAGCCAAATATAGCAATATATATAAACGAAACAGGACACAGTTATAGCAATAGGCAATGGTCTTAAAGTACAGCATACTTTAGCAAACAGTTGGAATGTGGACAGCTTTGACGAAATGGGAATATTCATCCATGGGTCATTCCATGTCAAATCAGCCATGGCATGTCACCCATCATCTCAGATTTTCATGAAACTTTGCACATTTGCTTTTACTTATAACATAAGAACTTGTGCAAAATCCATTTGCTGTCAGACTAAAACTTTTTTTTATATCGAATTTTAAATGTTGTGATATTCTGATATCTGGGCACTGCAAGAACATCAATGTGAAATGGTAGTTATCTACATTAATGCCCATAACTCAGATGTTTGTGAAGCTTTCAATTTGAATTTTTTTTTTTCATAAGTTAAGAGACATGTAATTATTCAAGCAGTAAAGTTACAAACAATACAAAAAAATTTAATATGTATGTCACTTTCCAATTTCCAGAAAAAGTGCAGACATACTGAAAAATGCTTATATCACATTTCTCCAATCTGGTGAGAACTTGTAATTGGTCTTAAATAATTTTCAAGACAATACAAATTGTAATGAAATAAAATTATTAATGGCTTTTCTACAAATGGACATACAAATAAATCTGAAATCACAATACTTTGTGTTGTGAAGGAAAAGAATAATTCTAAGTAAGATCATTCATACATGTCACCCACTGCTTCAGATTTTCACGAAACTTTTTCTACTTGTTGCTTTCTGCACAGCAACAGTCAACACAAAGTTTCTCCACATACTTCATGAAGTTTGAGGGGGAAAAAATAGAAATTTTTTTACAAACTTAAATGCCGCAAATGAAGTTTACCATTTGGATTGTATTACTTAAGACAAAAATAATAATAACAGAAAGTATCTGATTTTCAACACATCCTTATCATATTTCCCCCAAATATCACAGAAAAAATGTATCTTTATCACAAAATAATTAATAACCTGTTCTTCACTTAAGCAAAAACAGAAAATCAGCTTAAGCTGTTGTGGTTCAAACAATGATTTTTAAATATGTGAAACACTTTCTGACAGCTGAAACAAGATTTATTTTATCGAAACTCTGATATTCTTTAAAAAAGAGGATGCACTCTGAGTTGTCACAGATATTGGATGCTCATTTAACATACATCACATCACTGTTCAGAAGATCATTCAAATCTGATTAGGGCTATGTAAACTGACAACCTCATGAAAGTGCAGATCCCAGAGTTAGGAAATTAAAATGAAACATTTTCATTACACGGGTTAACTTTATTTAGGGTCTCAAATTAGCATCTTTAAACAACAATTATTCTAGCCACACTAATGTTAATCTAAAATCTACATGTTCAGCAGTGAAGAACCCTGAAACTATCGATAGAACTTCTTAAGAGCACTCCTGTTTTTAATCCAGCCGTGACAAATTATAATCTGTTAACTTCATATCTTTTTCACTGAAGTAACACATTCTGCCTAATTATGTTGATTTAGGTACACGGAAATACAGAAGCATCCGATTCCACCCATCTGCTTTGACCCAATGATGTCACAAATATGGCACGACTCCAATATGGCGCCTATGACGTCATTACATAAACATGATAACAAACACGAAAATACATCGAAAAACCAAGACTCACACGTTCCACAAAAAAACTAATTACACTAACGGGACAAGCATGGGAAATTGGGGGATTTTTGGGTGGGGGACAAAGTAAATATAAACAAATTTAGACACACACCCCCCATACCAAACCACACAAAACGATGAAAAAAGTGACAACACAAAACTCCCCAAATTCCACTAAACACAATATCCTCTGGAATCGGACACTTCCCTTGACCTTATATAGCTCAACAGCAGCTCCCGATCTCACAAATTGGAATCGAACACTTCCCCTTTACCTATATAGCTAAACAGCAGCTCCAGATCCCCACAAATTGGAATCGAACACTTCCCTTGACCTATAGAGCTATATAGCTCAACAGCACTCCCGAAACCGGAACACCCACAGCACACATTGTAATGGAATACTTCCCTCGACCCCAACACACAACAAATACACTAAGAACAAGAAAAACAAAAACTTATCACGACAAAGATCCGGCGCCGCAACCTAGGTTGGCCACCACACACACACACACACACACACACACACACACACACACACACACACACACACACACACAAACAACAAACCAACTAAAAAATACACAACCAAAAGAAAAACCCAACCTCCTGCCTCACCCCAAAATAAAATATCCATAAACAAAAACCAAATGCAAAATAAATAAAAATCTCAATCACACACTACAACTCAAGAAAAACTGCAACAAAATAGATCCTCACACAACTCTATCACAAACCAACACTCCCTCCCCCCCCCCCCCCACAAACAGTAACACGAACTAACCCCCCCCACCCCCCCCCCCCCCCCCCCGGAGCCGCAGCCACCCACCTAGCCAACCTAACTAGCCACCTTCGGCCTGTACATCTTACTAATAGCCCTTATTTAAAAAAAAAAAAAAATAATAATAATAATAATAATAGCCCTCAGGGACGCTCTTTTCGCCAACAGTACTCATCTAAATGAGACTGAAGATTGGAAGAGCACCTCTTCCCCCTTCCAAGAACTGACTTAACAGCCCCGCCCACATCCCCTCCATAGTATTCGTACAAGCCCACGTCTCATAATTTTTAAACTCTAAACTATGGTTAACAACTAAATGATTGTACCCTCTCTCATCCAATCCCCTATAAGAAGAAAAAGCATCTGAAACTACAGTGGAACCCGGTTCTGTAAACTCCTCAATTAACCCCACTAATTCTGCCTTAGACCGCCCCTCCACAACCCTGAAGACACATTCCGAACACCCACTTCCCCGGTACAACAGCCCGCCCACACCCAGAGACTTACCCCTGCCATACTTCCTTCTCCCAAACTGCGACTCATCCACCTGCACCACAACACCAGGCCCATCCAACTTACCCCTGTACTTAATAAACTCAGAACATACTTCAACAGCAAAACAAAAACCAGTCAAGCACACTCCTTTCACTCCCCGCCAGTCTCACGCGTGCGCAAAATCTTTGAGAGGATCTATAACAAAAGTAATACGTCAACCAACACAATATCGCGCAAGCCCAACCTAGACTTCTTGAACCAGGAACCACAACGCATGGAGCGCCATAGGTTATCCCTACGGCACCGCCACATATAACCGTCCCTGGTCCGAGATGCCGGAATGTTTGCCAATGTCATTTCCTTCCGACAGACAGCACACTTGACCACCTCCGCAATCAACCCAAAAAGCTGTAGAAATTTGATCAGCCCCAACTGAGTTGCACCCATCATAGCGCGGAGTCGCACACTACTTATTTTATCGGTCATATCCATACCTAACAAGACCAACAACAAATTCATTTATTCACATTAACATACGATCTACAGCAAACAGCACTACAATAACTTTCACACAAAACCACTAAATCGTTAACTCACTGAAACCAATTCCGCTTGAAACACAGCCAAAACGCGAACCAGCCACTATAATCAGCAAGACAAAACTGAACCCATTACACCACACAACAAGAAACCCCTAAACACACCACCAGAGGGCACCACGAACTGCAACATGACACCTACAAACATGCCACACTCACAAACCAAACTTCGCGCCGTCATGACGTCACACACCACAACAGCCTTAAATAACGAGTCAAAAACGATGGGTGGAATCGGACGCTTCGCTCGACCCAGGTATGCCGACAGCACATTAAATGTTTTCCAAAGGCACAAAACAATAGTCTTCCTTCTCAGGCCAAAAGAAAGATACTGCTGGTGCAGGTGGGTGGAAAAAAAGTAGTTCAACACATCCTTGTACATCACAGGCATTTCCGATGAAGGCAAAGTACTATCTGTCATCATATACAGCTGTTACAAATGAATTTTGTTGAGGACGAGTGCATGTCAAGTGTGGGGCATTTTCACTGAATGAAAAAAATCAAGGAAGACTTTTCAGAAGAAGTTACTCCTTTAATCTCTACGGACTCGCAAGAAAGTGGTTTGTAATGGTAAAAATTCCTGGTGTGAGATATTGTGCGGGTTGTCGAAAATCTCTTCCCAAGGTTTTTGCGTAAGGAATCTACACTGACTTTCTCTAAGAAGTGAAAAAAACATTTGTCAATATTAGCTTTGCAGAAATGATAAACACAAGCTGCACTTGTTTGTTTGCATAATTCACTAGCTGAAGACTACCTCTTCTCGATATGTGTTTTATAGGTCTTCCCAAACCATTGCACACAGATTTACCGTGGCTAGTAGCAAAAGAGGAATGCTCAGCATCAATAGAAAAATTGTTTATGTGCTCACAAAATTTTTTAAAGCTTTTTCTATCCTTATACTGAGCAGCACATCCATCAGTGAAATAGTGAACTTTCTTCACTTGTGGATAATGATCTGCCAGCCACTTAACCATTTCTTTGTGGGCAGCATTTACAAATCCTATATCATGTTCCATATCATCGCTTATAAAGCAGTGGTTCACTATTACCAATTTACTTTCTTCGTTTACCACATTTAAACAAACGGGACGGATTGTACAGCTGCTTCTCGTCCAGTGGTACCTCTGAATTTCATTCTGAATTACAAAACTGTAGTTTTCAGCAAAGTCCATTAAGAGAATTACTTTTTCCAGGGTTAGATTTTCTTTCAATTTTTTCAATGGTTTTGACAGACACTTGGATATAAATGAATGTGGTTTAAGTGCCTGTAATTCTGTTACCAACAAGTCTATGTATTCACCAACAGTTGCAGACTGCTTTACCAATTCTGCCCAATGATCTGTGTTTATCCCACTGGCTGAACTCAATTTCATCATCAGCATCTGTGTAAGCTAATTTCTGTTTTAATAATTCTGCCAGTTTGTCATCACTGGGACAATTATCACAGTGATTATGCACGCAGTCGAAGGTTTCTGAGTCACATACAAGAAACTATGTTTCTTTGGATAAAATACACACACACACACACACACACACACACACACACACACACACACACACGTCATTATCAGGAGAAAGAAAACTGGCGTTCTACAGATCGGAGCGTGGAATGTCAGATCCCTTAATCGAGCAGGTAGGTTAGTAAATTTAAAAAGGGAAATGGATAGGTTAAAGTTAGATATAGTAGGAATTAGTGAAGTTTGGTGGCAGGATGAACAAGACTTCTGGTCAGGTGAATACAGGGTTATAAATACAAAATCAAATAGGACTAATGCAGGAGTAGGTTTAATAATGAATGGGAAAATAGGAATGCGAGTAAGCTACTACAAACAGCATAGTGAAAGCATTATTGTGGCCAAGATAGATACGAAGTCCATGCCTACCACAGTAGTACAAGTTTATATGCCAACTAGCTCCGCAGACGACGAAGAGATCGATGAAATGTATGATGAGATAAAAGAAATTATTCAGGTAGTGAAGGGAGACGAAACTTTAATAGTCATGCTTGACTGCAACTCAATAGTAGGAAAAGGAAGAGAAGGAAACGTAGTAGGTGAATATGGAACAGGGGTAAGGAATGAAAGAGGAAGCCGCCTGTTAGAATTTTGTACAGAGCATAACTTGATCATAGCTAACACCTGGTTCAAGAATCATAAAAGAAGGTTGTATACATGGAACAAGCCTGGAGATACTGACAGGTTTCAGATAGATTATATAATGGTAAGACAGAGATTTAGGAACCAGGTTTTAAATTGTAAGACATTTCCAGGGGCAGATGCGGACTCTGACCACAATCTATTGGTTATGAACTGTAGATTAAAACTGAAGAAACTGCAAAAGGTGGGAATTTAAGGAGATGGGACCTGGATAAACTGACTAAGCCAGAGGTTGTACAGAGTTTCAGGGAGAGCATAAGGGAACAATTGACAGGAATGGGGGAAAGAAATACAGTAGAAGAAGAATGGGTAGCTTTGAGAGATGAAGTAGTGAAGGCAGCAGAGGATCAAGTAGGTAAAAAGACGAGGGCTAGTAGAAATCATTCGGTAACAGAAGAAATATTGAATTTAATTGATGAAAGAAGAAAATATAAAAATGCAGTAAATGAAGCAGCCAAAAAGGAATACAAACGTCTCAAAAATGAGATCTACAGGAAGTGCAAAATGGCTAAGCAGGGATGGCTAGAGGACAAACGTAAGGATGTAGGGGCTTATCTCATTAGGGGTAAGATAGATACTGCCTACAGAAAAATTAAAGAGACCTTTGGAAAAAAGAGAACCACTTGTATGAATATCAAGAGCTCAGATGGAAAGCCAGTTCTAAGCAAAGAAGGGAAAGCAGAAAGGTGGAAGGAGTACATAGAGGGTCTATACAAGGGCGATATACTTGAGGACAATATTATGGAAATGGAAGAGGATGTAGATGAAGATGAAATGGGAGATACAATACTGCGTGAAGAGTTTGACAGAGCACTGAAAGACCTGAGTTGAAACAAGGCCCCGGAAGTGGACAACATTCGATTAGAACTACTGACGGCCTTGGGAGAGCCAGTCCTGACAAAAGTCTACCATCTGGTGAGCAAGATGTATGAGACAAGCGAAATACCCTCAGACTTCAAGAAGAATATAATAATTCCAATCCAAAAGAAAGCAGGTGCTGACAGATGTGAAAATTACCGAACAATCAGTTTAACAAGGCACGGATGCAAGGTACTAATACGAATTCTTTACAGACGAAGGGAAAACTGGTAGAAGCCGACCTCGGGGGGAGATCAGTTTGGATTCCGTAGAAATGTTGGAACACGTGAGGCAATACTGACCCTACGACTTATCTTAGAAGAAAGATTAAGGAAAGGCAAACCTACGTTTCTAGCATTTGTAGACTTAGAGAAAGCTTTTGACAATGTTGACTGGAATACTCTCTTACAAATTCTTCAGGTGGCAGGGGTAAAATACAGGGAGCAAAAGGTTATTTACAATTTGTACAGAAACTAGATGGTGGTTATAAGAGTCGAGGGACATGAAAGGGAAGCAGTGGTTGGGAAGGGAACGAGACAGGGTTGTAGCCTTTCCCCGATGTTATTCAATCTGTATATTGAACAAGCAGTAAAGGAAACGAAAGAAAAATTCGCAGTAGGTATTAAAATCCATGGAGAAGAAATAAAAACTTTGAGGTTCGCCGATGACATTGTAATTCTGTCAGAGACAGCAAGGGACTTGGAAGAGCAGTTGAACGGAATGGACAGTGTCTTGAAAGTAGGATATAAGATGAACATCAACAAAAGTAAAACGAAGATAATGGAATGTAGTCGAATTAAGTCAGGTGATTCTGAGGGAATTAGATTAGGAAATACTTAAAGTAGTAAAGGAGTTTTGCTATTTGAGGAGCAAAATAACTGATGATGGTCAAAGTAGAGAGGATATAAAATGCAGACTGGCAACGGCAAGGAAAGCGTTTCTGAAGAAGAGAAATTTGTTAACATCGAGTATAGATTTATGTGTCAGGAAGTCGTTTCTGTAAGTATTTGTATGGAGTGTAGCCTTGCATGGAAGTGAAACATGGACGATAACTAGTTTGGACAAGAAGAGAATAGAAGCTTTCGAAATGTGGTGCTACAGGAGAATGCTGAAGATTAGATGAGTAGATCACATAACTAATGAGGAGGTATTGAATAGAATTGGGGAGAAGAGGAGTTTGTGGCACAACTTGATTAGAAGAAGGGACAACAACAACAACAAACAACACATTCTTCTGAATGGAGGTGGAGATTAGTGTTTAACGTCCCGTCGACAACGAGGTCATTAGAGACGGAGCGCAAGCTCGGATGAGGGAAGGATGGGGAAGGAAGTCGGCCGTGCCCTTTCAAAGGAACCATCCCGGCATTTGCCTGAAGCGGTTTTGGGAAATCACGGAAAACCTAAATCAGGATGGCTGGAGACGGGATTGAACCGTCGTCCTCCCGAATGCGTGTCCAGTGTGCTAACCACTGCGCCACCTCGCTCGGTTTCTTCTGAATGCTAATTTTGTCTTTTGCTCCTGGTAACATTCAAGTATATTCACCATTTTTGCAAAAATCAGTGACAATCTTTACCACTCCAATAGCAATAACTTTTTCCCCTTTCTGGTTTAGAAATTGATAAAATACCCATTCTTGTTTTCAGTTTCCTTGCTTGTTGAACCACATACTCAAAAAATGGTTCAAATGGCTCTGAGCACTATGGGACTCAACATCTTAGGTCATAAGTCCCCTAGAATGTAGAACTACTTACACCTAACTAACCTAAGGACATCACACACACCCATGCCCGAGGCAGGATTCGAACCTGCGACCGTAGCAGTCCCGCGGTTCCGGACTGCAGCGCCAGAACCGCACGGCCACCGCAGCCGGCGAACCACATACTCACTAACATTGAATTCTGACATTATGTTTTCTTTTGATCTAGAAGGTGGAACTAAAAATAAAATTTGAATTTTTTCAGGTACTCTCACATGACCCACTTTTTCCTTCATTATCAATATCATGGCATGAAAATCTTTGGCTTTCATAACAATTCCATCATCATATTTTTCTTCTCTACAGCCAGAATCTTCAGTACTACAATCTTATCTCTGGCACACTTTTCTTTCCAAAACATGCTTAACTTTTTCTAGCTTCTTTTTGCCATGTAAAGCCTTGCTGTGATTTGAAATGGAGTCAAATTTTTAGGGAGAGCACTCCAAACCATGTAATGAGCTTTTTCCAAATGACAAATAGTGAAAGTAATTGGGGGTAAAAGGGGGAAGCAAACTTTTCACTACGTTTGTATTATTCAAGAAGTTGCAACAAAGAAAAAGGTAATTAAAGTATTGGGGCTTCACTCCACTGACTCAATGAAAACTACAGGTGTTCCAAAAGAACATGATTATTCACTGCCCCATTCCGTTATGTAATTAGCAATTTCCCTTCATAAGAGAGACACACTGACTCGCATAGAATTCTGTATAAGATTCCGGGGAGGATTAGAGTAAAATACGTTTTAATGTTTTTTGTCAGTAGAAGATTTTGTAGTATGCTTCAAATAGAGGATTCATAATTATATTCATAGAAATGTGTCTTACAGGAGTCATACTCATACTCTGTGATGAAGATGCTAGCACAGGAGAGGAATTCGTGGCAGGCTGCATCAAACCAGTCAGAAAACAGATGATCCAAAAAAGAAACTCATACTGCACTACACTAACTTTTATCCCTGTGCCATTCTGCATGTCAAGCTTCTTTGCATGGCCATCCTCTGCAGCAGGCACATATATATTTTTTTTGTAAATAAAAACACCTTCTCTTGCTGCACTGTGTTTTTTTTTCCCAGGTGAGTTTAGACTTTTTTCACTTTATAAACACTTTAAACAAAAGCCTATCATAACTATATCATCATAGATCTCCCTGATGATGCCTTAATGTGAAAAAAGGCGAAACATGTCTGGGAAAATAAAACACAGAGCAGCAAGAGAAGACTTTTTATTTACAAAACCAACATTCTGCATGTGTTTATAATAAAACAAAATTGAAGAGTCATTGTAACGCCATTCACAGGGTAACACTGACCCCCTTTCAATTAATTTTTTTCTACTAACCTATGAAAAATATAACCTACACAGTGCAATACGAGTGTTTGTATAGAAATAATGTACAATAACAAAACTCACTGTGAACAGAAGTTGATATATGCAACAGATATTCTACAAAAACGTCAAAAAAAGTGGTCAATCTTACCCCAGATGATGATACATACTAACAATACATTAATATATACGATCAAATCTTCTACATTATTAACACCTACCACCTCTTATACCTCAATGCTAACAAATGTTATGGGGGACCTGCAGTAATTGTGGAGTCCCCTGGTTATATCCAAGCTCACTGATGATTCCTTCATTCTCTCATATAAATTCAGTTAGACCTCACAGAGTATCTGATTCAATTAGTTTGTACTTTGTTTGCGGAGACCTCAGTGCCTTTCCTACTTCACTGCTGCTGGTGTTAAGCACAGGAGCAATTTTTTGCATGGAACACTCTTTTAACTTGGACTTTTTAGTCTGCACTTCACACATTCCACAGCCACTTCCTCTGTCTCTTAGTGTGTGATAAGATCAAATACCTATTGTTTTGACACAACAATACACATCTGAACTTACCACACATATGAGACAACACAAATATTATATTCTGCAATAATATAAGATGACAAAGTTAGTCATAACAAACAAACCCTAGTGCCACACACTGGCATTTTTCAGTAGCAAGCTAGAATCAGTGTGTCCTTTGATCTGACGGACACATCCATGGATTGCTGTTTTTGTGTTTACATCATCATCTAGTAAACATCAACAGACCAGCAGTAACCATAGACAATGCTGCAAAACAGGTTTCAACCTCTTTGTAAACACAGCTTAATAAGGTGGGAAGATATGGCTTCGAAGTTCTTTCCATTGTATACATATACAGCCCATATTTTAAAGAGTGTGTGGAACTGTTAGTAGTAACAAAAAAGCTTTCCCATCATTCAAAGGGAAAATAGAGAAGTAGCTTTCTTTGGTGCCTTGAGAAGTAGCTTTCTTTGGTGCCTTGAAGTGCATGCGCACTCCACTGAGCAAATCGGTTCATAAAGTATGAAGTTTGTTTCTCCGAGTGTACTATATCCATCATATTTACAAAGGCAAAATGTTACACTGGCTTGATGAACATCTAATACTTGTGTAATCATTACCATTAACAAAGCTTATGCCTCTGCACAACATACACCACTGATTACATATCCAAGGTTACCAAGTTATTCTTTAAAAGCTGGGATGTAATGAATGTCGACGGAATGAAAAATCCATTCTAGAAGTTTATGACAAAAATTTCTGCACACAAGTTGGGTCTAGTGCAGCAGGGGATACAACCCGTCGGCTTTGGACAATGACGTCACAAGTCGCCAGATAGCAGTTTACCATTTTCGCTTTTGCTGTTATGTTTCAGTTTCGTTTTTTTACTGATTGCTTAATAAAGTGGATCTGTTTATTCTATCTCGTGAGATTTTTTTTTTTAAAAGCCAAAAAACACTTATCAGCCACTGAAGGGAGCTACAACACTAAGAAGAATCGCTTCTCGGTTGGTGACTTGTGACGTCAATGTCCAAAGCCGACAGGTTGTATCCCCTGCTACACTAGTCCCCACAAGTTTATCTGGCGGCTTAAAAAATCAAAGGAACTGAATAGTGGCAACTCACTAACTAAAGAGACATTTTTCTTTTAACCACCAAATAGAGATAATCATACAGCTGTCAATTTATTATATCAACGACTGCAAAAAGTTTCTTCCCACCACTAAGTTGTAGATACACATTTTGAGACCTTCATTTGAGTAGTATTAACAACTCATAGATTCTAATGATAATATTTCTATTTGATACATTTTTTTAAGACAATAAATGGCTCTGAGCACTATGGGACTTAACATCTATGGTCATCAGTCTAAGACAATGAATATGGCTAACCCTGTAACTGTTACTATCAGGTAATAATACAGATATTCAGAATTTGGAAATACGGAAGCGTCCGATCCCGCCCGTCTGCTTTGACCCATGACATCACAAATATGGCGGAAACAAAAACAAACACACACACTTTCCACAAGAAGCCTAATGACACTAACGGGACAAGCGCGGGAAATGGGGTGTTTTGGGTGGGGGGGGGGGGGGCAAACTAAATATAAACAAATTTAGACGCCTTGCGTAGCTACAACGTGTAAGTGAAGACAGCCATGCATGAATACCCACCCACCACCCCAGGGGTCGTAACCCCTGCAACCCATAGAAGATAAAGATGCTTCAGTAGCTGATTAGTGTTTTTTGTCTTTTTTAAAAAAATCTCACGGGATAGAATGAACAGATCAGAAAGATAAATATAATAAACTAAAACAGAAATTGGAGGAAACAGATAATTAAAATAAGTAATAAGTGTTTTTAAAGAAAAAAAAAAATCTCACGAGATAGAACGAACAGATCAGAAAAGTAAATAAAATAAGATAAAACAGAACTAGAGACAGCCACACTCAAACCAAACTCCGCGCCGTCATGACGTCACACACGACAACACCCTTACGTCACGGGTCAAAGCCGACGCGTGGTATCGGACGCTTCTGTCGACCCCAGAATTTAATTCTTGTGTAGCAGAAGGAGATGATACCAATGATGCCTTTAAACAAACTTGATATAGGAAGAATAATCACATTCCTATTTACAGTGCATTATTCCACATGGAAAATTAACAAATGAAGCACGGCTAAATTCACAAACGAATCAGCAGGCAGCATTAGTTGTAACTATACAGTTTTAGCAGATGACATCATAAGAGTTACTTATTGTTCGCCCCCCCCCCCCCTTTTACATTTTTCGCATTTACTGTCCAGTAAGAGTAAATAATGTACACTGAAATACTCATCGAAGATTTGTCTTTTATGTAATAGGGTCTTTATGCATTTGCTTGCAGTTTTTGATATTTGAAACGGAAAGTGAAAGTACGTTATATATAGGGTGAATATAGACATCTCCAAACAGTACAGATCAATCAGTAACCACAATTCTTACTTAGTACTCACATTCGTTGGCTTTACCACATTACAAATTACCACTTTCGAACCTAAAATAGATTTTGGACTAGACTACGCATTAGTTTATCACCACAGCAAAATTTCGAGAACAGGAGGAGGAGGAGGAGGAGGAGGAGGAGGAGGGGGCGGGGGGTCACTCTCTATCACATACTGACCAAAAATTGCTAAAGACTTCAAACGCACGATACCACGAACTACATACCACAAAAGATCGAATAATGTATACAAAGCACTGTTTGGTGAATTTATACAATAAAGCCATGCAAGTTTCAGTTAAGTGAAATACAGACAATAGCGAGAAAACTCACATTTTTCTCTAAGATTAAATAGAACTCACTGTTCTTAACAGCTACGAAACCCCATACCGAACTGAAAATCGCCGTCTTTCGACAACTTTCTTCTACGAAACACAAGAGGAAAATTCTTGCCGAGGAAAACAAACACCAGACCCACCACGTCTCAACTAATGAAGCGCGCGCACTTGAAACGTTGATCCACGTAATCTTCACACAATTTCGAATTGTCCAATCACAGTTAGAGAGGCAACCAAAGAACTCTAACTGCTCACGTGCAGCCACAGCCGCCGCCGCCGCCCCCCCCCCCCCCCCCCCCCCCCGCACACACAAAACAGCGGCAGTAATAAACAAATGTCGGCAATTACTATGCAAAATACGCCAACCGTTTGCTTGTTGTGGCGATACTAATTCTTATTTTCTATGTATCTTCATTATTAATGCTCGTAGTTCGTACAACTGACATAATCATAGAAAACATAATACAAGTAACCATACGCAAATCGTGATGACAGTCCGAACAGTTGTAACCTGGACCACTGCAAGAACACAGTTACGCTATCCAACCTTACAACGTACCACTGAGATCTGCTGTCTCCATACCTTTCTCTCGACAAACAGCCAAGAAATAAACACAACAATCCCTCCATTCCCAACAACAACAGCATCCAAAGCACATCGTATTTTGTGTTGGCTGGAATAAAGAAGCATACGCAAAGAACTAATGCAAAGTTTACTGTCTTGCTATGTTAAGTAGATGCAAATAAATTGGCGCCACTGCAAGTGGCGTGACGCCAGAAACTACAGTGGTGTGAGTTTTTAATATGGGGCCAAATGAAATTATTCAGATGAGCTTCTAAATTCCTGTCAGTTTACGATATAAAGCCTCACTGAGATGCAAATATGAGAAAAAATAACTTCATGGAACGGCAGGCGACGTCACAGTCAAATGGTGGTGTGTACATACAGCACAAAACGTCAACACACCAACGTCACATCGCTTAGCCTAGCGCCATAGCCGATTTCGCACCACCTAGAGTCATAAGAAATATAGTAAATAAGTATTATTATTAATCAAATAATATTTCAAACGCCCAGGATGTGCAGCCAGTTATCGTTTACAGTGGCGATAAAAAGTACACCATCGTATTCTGACGCTCAAAGACATCCTCAGAGCAATTTTGAGGGAAAATTACCAACTGATCTATGATCTATGGTAAGTATTTTGAAGATAATGGTCTGGCGCATTGTAGAAAGTGTAGTTCAGTTATTAGTAATTCATCAAAAATTGATCATGGTAAATACTCTGGTAACAAGTAATGTCCATACAGATGACATATCATTGATGATGTTGTTGAAACTTACAACATGTAGCATTTTATTTCAGAATGATAGTTTCGCATAATAGTACAAGAGTTTTTAAATGATGACAGATTCAGAGCAACTGTTTTATTCGCACAAAGCTACGACGATGCTGTCGTTGTAAACGATGATTACAACTGGTGGCTGATTACATAAAGAGTGGGCTGAGTGGTACTGCACTGGGAAATAAACTACTTTCCAGCTACTGCGGCGTAATGAAACACTAGAGGGCGTATCCACACCGACGTCTCCGATTTAGCAGCGACTCTCGTTACTTTTGGTGCCCTGTTGTGCTAACTCTAGCATGATAACTCGTCCTGCTGAACGGCACCATGTCGTCGTCGTCCACCTCCCCCCCCCCCCAAAAATCAGAGTAACATTGTTGTGTCTACTGTGTCACGTAACGATGGTGGGGAGGAAGCCTGAAAACAGACATGATGAGAAGACAGGGAGTGTAATGAAGGGCTTATGGCAATTCCTTCTACACACCCCTTATCCACCTCGAAAGTGACTGGGAACACTGGCCGAAAAACTGGCCACAGGGTGCACACCCACATCCAGTGACACAGATGCTGTGGTTGGGTTGACTACAAGTGGAACTTGTAACGGAACATATTAAAGGCTTTACTTTAATGAAGTATGCGATACCCTCCAAATTCAACCAGTTTAACGAGTATTTATGATAATAGAAAAGTTATTGTGTATGTTAACAATGATTGCACAACATGTCTCCATAAACAGTCAACCCATTAAATTATACTGAATAATTGACCCACACAAAAGTTAATATCACTTGATCACTGATACAGCAGATGTCATCATGTAAAAACACTAAGTTTATCTTAAATAATTAATATGAAGTACAAAAAATAGTGGCCAACTTAGGTATTTTGGATCTCCTTAAATAAAAATCACCCAGTGAAATCTATTTGTTCACTAGGAGCGTTTTCACTCAGTATTCACGTAATCAATCCTATTTTAGACGAAAACCAATGTAATTCTTAATAATTCATGTTACTTACTTATTTATGCAAATTAGAGAAGTCAATTGACAAACTTCTAAAAAACGGCGTTTTTGTAACAAAGAATTATTCTGTCAAGTCAACAAATCTGTCTGTCATTTTAATAACATGTTAAATTATGTCACTCGATGCAAATTAATAACTTTTCTGCACAAATTATGATAACAGATGTACATGTGACTTATAAACTATATCTCTTTTTAGTAGTTCTTTGACAAGGTTATAAATACGAGCAGCAAGAAGGGTTGGGGAGGCAGTCGAAATGTCACTTTGGTAAAGTGTGTTTCTGTGTTATTGTTTGAGGTGGATAAACAATGCAAAGAACATGTAAAGGAAGTACCACTTTGTGTTGTGTCATGGTCTTTGGTGGACAGTGGAATTAAGATGGCCACCAGAGTAATAAATATTTGATGTTTACATATTTGTTGGTTTCGCTCGTTCTTTATCATCAAAAGCACATTAAAAAAAACACGGGACCTCATGTTTTTACCCTAGACAACCAGATTTAGAGCCAGCATCAGCATCAAGACACAGCAGCGATCCAGCAAGCAGCAGCGATTACTACAATGCATTTTAATGGCGCCAACCTAACATCAAGTGCTAACAAGCTCCGTAAATTGGAGTGAAATAGTGCGATTATAGCAATTAGCAATATCTACAACTAGGCGACCATTACAAACTGCAGGGGAGCCATGTTGGCTGTCCAGGGGCAGTGCATCCACAGACATCAGCTCTGGCAGCTGTACCAGTAGTGACGTCTTCATCGGCGGCGACAGCGATCTCCACTGGCCTATGCTGGATGGTACAGAGAAGCAGAGATGACTGCTGTTGTGGACTCCAGTGGCGTGCTGGGTCTGTCAGCAAAAATTCTGGAGCAAAATTACTGACATAAGTACATCGCAAATGGCTCTGGGGACGACCAAACACACACTTGATGAAACTGAGCTCCCAATTGTGTTTCTTGTCAAAAACTCTAAGAAAGACTTCATGTTGCGACCGAACCTTGTCTGACCCATCAGAACGAAATGTTTCCAGCCGCAGAAGATGCAACAGGGTACAGTGACGATGCTCATGTACTAATCTTCCTCGCAGCTTCCTGTCATGTGGCAAGCAGAGACAGAACAAAAGACAAATCTTTAAGGTTTGATCCCCTGTGTGGGAGGAATGATGTTTCTCCATGTGACTTTCGAATGTTCGAACGAACTGTTCAGCTTCACTGCTAAACTGAGGATGAAGTAGTGCAGTAGTAACATGATGTATGCCATTGTGGGCACAAAACGTTCAAAATTGGCTGATGTGAACTGTGGTCCATTGTCTGAGAGAAGTACCTCAGGATGACCTTCAAGATAAAAAACAGAAGACAAGGCCAATACTGGCGGTGGATGTCATGGTAACTACGAGAGGAAATGTACTGTATGCGTCTATCACCAACATCACTCCTGTATTCCAGAATGGCCCCAAAAAATCAATATAGATGGGATGTCATGGTCCAGATGACGTGCCGACTCAAAAAGCATTGTAGCAGAGCCTAAAGATGCTCTCCACTCACTCTGCAATGAGAGCTAATTTGTCGAATCAAGACGTCCACACTATGCCAAGTACAATGAAGTCAGGCGAGTTGCTTTGTGCGAACTATGCCACAATGACCTTGGTGCAATAATGACAAAACTTCCCACAGGGGGGAATAGAGAATCACAGCCAATGCATCGCCACTCTCGATACGCAACAGTGGAACATCTCACGCCACGGGTAGTGTGTGATGATGCTAAAAGTGGCGACACGCCACTGAGTGAAAACTTTCTTTCAAATTACACGGCCACCCATGGCAGAGTTACTGAATAACTGTATGAGGAGCTGTGTGGAAAGCAGCTGCTGTAACAATACGCCGAAAGTCAAGAGGAAAATTTTGAAGAAGTACAAAGTCCTGAGTATCAATTTGATAACACGATTCCTCACTGAATCAAACGCTGTGTCGATACCGTCTGTCGACTTAAACAACAAGACAGTGTTCGAATATTGTGCAACAGGCCTGTACAACAACTTGTATTGATGATTAGACAATAACAGAGGCTAACATTGCAATTTTTGCACAGTCTGCAGTAGGAAAGGCTTCAAAGGATTGAACAAAGCCATTAAATTATGATGATCTGTAATCAAATAAAACTATCACCTGTAAAAATATTGATGGAAGTTGGTTACACCATGCATAGTGGCGAGAGATGCCTTTTCATGTTGACTGCAATTGCATTCCTCTTTGTTGAGAGTTTACAGGCAAAAACAATGGCTCAATCAAATGAACCAATTCTATAGGAGAACATAACTACAATCACGTCAGCGATGCATCCACAGCTAACACAAGAGGCTTATCTGGAACAAATTGAATCAGATGACGACTTAACAAAGCGTCCTTGAACTGCTGAGATGCGTCCTGACATTCTGGGGACCATACAAAGGGAACACTTTTCTGGCATAGCTGATTCAGCAGAGTAGCAATTTGGACAGCGCTTACAATAAACTTAATGTAATATGTAAGCTTCTAAATGGTAGCTTGGAGCACCTTAATGTTAGGGGGCACTGGCGTATCTTTAATCACACACAAGTGCGAATTAGTGGGATATATACCCTGTGCATTTATAACACGTCCTAAATATTCAAGTTCTTTGTGGAAGAAGAAGCACTTTTCCTTGCTACAATTTAAGCCACCCACAGAAAGATCTTGAAACAACCTTTCTAAATTTGCCAAATGTACAGCAGGTGTACAACCTGTGACAACAATATCATCCAGACAGTTTGTACATGGAATGACTTTGGTTGTTAATTGTTTCAGTAAACATGAAAACATTTTAGGAGCTGAAGCACTTGTGAACAGCAGTCTTTGAAACTGGAACAAACACAGGTGAGTGTAGGTCACAAAATATTGCTTGGACTGCTCCTCTACAGGCAACTGTACATATGACTCATGTAAATCAGTATTGGAAAAGAATCTCCCCTGTCCAGTCTGCCCAGTAATCCCTCTGGTCATGGAAGAGGAAATTCATCCATTACAATTTGAGGATGTAGTGTCGCTTTGAAATCGACGCGCAGACATAAATCTTTTGATGGCTTTTATAATATGAACAGGCATGATGCCCACTGACTTGCAGAAATTGGATATATTACTCCACTGTCTTTCCACTGTTGAAGTTCCTGAGTAACTTGCTAACGTATAGCATGGGTGATATACCTTGCACCAAAAAATCGTTGTTGCACGTAATCTTTAAAAGTAATGTGCACTTCAAAATCCTTTGCCCTTCCTAAACCCAGTTCAAATACTTCAGTGTGCCTTTTACATGAGTCGGAAGCATTTGTGTGAGGCGCCGAAACACTGATTTGTAACACATTGTCTTCGATGCACAAACGAACAAGTCAAAAATTCTAAACAAAAAATGCTTGCACTGTTTCTATAACGTAGTACATGGAATGAAACACGTTTCGTAATGTCACAAAAATTACTGGAAAACTACAGACATCAAGTACTGTTATTTCATGTTCATTACATGGAATGAAACACGTTTCGTAATGTCACAAAAATTACTGGAAAACTACAGACATCAAGTACTGTTATTTCATGTTCATTACATGCAGGCAAAACAGAAGCAGACATCTGTAGCCTTGGGCTGTCGATCATTGCATATGTGTATTTACTGATAAGGGGAACAGATGTGCCTGTGTCTAACTGAAACTTTATTGTCTTATGGGTCATTCTTAACTGGACAAAGACCGAGTCTACATATGTTGTCTTGTACTGCTGACAGGGAATAAGCAACATCCACCATATGTTTAATGCTACAAGCTGTGAAGTGGGCTTCCAGTAGTGCAAGACATTCAGGCCAGTCCTCCTCCTCGTTACTGGGAAACTTGGGAGCAGCTGCCAGTTTTGGTGTTACCTGAGCTTCTTGTTGGGACAACAATGTGGTCATCTGTTGAACGCCGAGCAGCAGTCATTCACCTGAAACTGAACAACTTCGTTTAGAGACATTTCTTGTGGGTGCTCAGACTTGGTGACACAGTATGTTAGACATGATAGACAAAGGTGCAAATTAATAATGCTGCCATAACTAGCAGCTCCCATTGAGCCACAGGGAAGTGTGGTAACATTGTTCACTGAAGAGATGTGCATCCGACAGCGAAAAATTCGAGAGGGTCATCTTCGTCGTCATTGTGGCATATTGAAGCCTGTCTAGTTCAGAAGGAGGTAGAGCGGCTACTACAACAAACACAAAAATTTTTAGTAATATATTAAGACTTGAGCAAGGTAAATATTTAACTTTAGAAACACATAATATCCACACAAATGACATGTAATCAATTCTGTCGCTGACACATAGAACATTTAGCATTTCATTGCAGAATTGTAATTTCACGTCAGAGTACAACAGTCTTTAACTGATAATAAGTTAGCCGGATGATGTGGCCGAGCGGTTCTAGACGCTTCAGACAGGAACCGTGCGACCGCTACAGTCGCAGGTTCGAATCCTTCCTCAGGCATGGGTGTGTGTAATGCCCTTAGGTTAGTTACGTTTAAGTAGTTCTAAGTTCTACAGGACTGATGACCTCAGATGCTAAGTCCCATAGTACTCAGAGCAATTTGATAAATAAGTTCTGAATAACATAGCTGGGTTGACAATACTGTCAACGTAAGTGATGGTTACAATTGATCATTGATTACATAGAGAGTGGACTGAGCAGCACTGCACTGGAACATACATACAATAGTACAAAGGGCATTAAGAAAAAAATTATACTTTTGAAGATTTTCTAGTAAATTAGTATAGGTATCTACGATTTATTGAATTATTTTATTTCTCTATTCATGGATCATCTCACATACATACTGCATTTATCATGATAATACAATGAAAATAAATAGTTCAGAATATACATACACATTGAATACATACATCGATGGAAAAAACTGCAACACCAAAAAATAATTAATATATTGTAATAAAATTTGGGAAATGCATTTGTCTAACATATTTAAGTGGTTAACTTTGCAAGATCACAGGTTAATGTAAGTGCGAGATTAGCCTTTGCAAATGTGAAATGCTGGTACATTAATAATCTGTGTAACCACCAGAATGTTGAGTGCAATCATACAGGTGTGTATGTGTTGTGTTGTACAGGTGTCAGATGTCAGTTTGTAAGATGGAGTTCCATGCCTGCAGCACTTGGTTAGTCAATAAAGAGATGGATAGTGTTGTTTGTGTATGAAACTGGAGTTGTCATCAGATGATATTCCATATGTGCTCCATTGAAGACAGATTTGTTGATTCAGGAGGCCAAGGCAGCATGTTGGGACTCTACACAGCATGTTGGATTACAACAGCAGTATGTGGGTTCGCGCAATTCTGTTGGAGAACACCCCCTAAAATGCTATCCATGAATGGCAGTACTACAAGTCGAATCACCAGATTGATGTATCAATTTGTAATCAGTGTGCGAGCAATAACCACGAGAGTGTTCCTGCTGTCATACAAGATCGAACGCCAAATCATAACATCAGATGTGCCTAGTACGCAGACAGGCTGGTTGCAGGCCATCAACTGTCCTCTTTCCAACACACAGCCATCACTGGCACCGAGGCAGAACCATCTTCCATCAGTAAACACAAAAGACTTCCGCCCTACCCTCCAATGAGCTCTCACGTGACACCATAGACGTCTAAATGGCGGTTATTTGTGGTCAGTGGAATGCATGCCACAGGGCATCAGGCTCAGAGCTGTCTTTGAAGTAAGTAATTTGTAACAGTTCGTTGTGTCACTGTGGTGCCAACTGCTGCTCCAGTTGCTGCTACAGATGCAGTAGGATGTGCCAGAGTCATATGCCAAACATGATGGTCTTTCCCCTCTCTGGTGTCATGTGGCCATCTGGAACCTGATCTCCTTGAGACCATACATTCTCGAGACCACCGCTTCCAGCTATCATGTTCAGTGAATACATTCCTGCGAAGTCTTTCTGCAGTATCGCAGAAGGAACATCCAGCCTCTCATTGCCCTGTTACACGACATTGTTCAAACTCAGTGAGATGTTGACACAGGCGTCTTGGTTGCCTTAAAGGCCTTCCCGACCAATAGAAACTCACCACGTCCGCTCTTCTCACAATGGCGCTACTAGTGCCACTCTAATGCGAATGGCGTGAAAACTGAATGGACATTGTCTTTCAGATGTAGAAACACGCCTACCATCTTTCATGTATGTCACAGAGCTCCTTCATAGTACTGCGATTTTTTTCGGACGTTGTTTGTACGATTTTATGAGGATAGGACAGGTGGTCGGGCATGGCCTGAAATTATATAGGAAAACCATTGAAAAGTTAAACCAGAATAGCTGAACAGAAGAAAGTCCACCCTCCTGAATATGAAGTCAATGTGATTACTACTACATCGCCTCTTTCAAATGGTCTCTATTGTACAATGTTCTCTGGTGTACACACGATTTACTTCAGATAACTTACAAGTATAATATAAAACATAGTTTTGCACTTCATCGCTGCACACAGTAAGGGCACCTGCTGGTGACTCCTGGACCCCAAACATGGTGCTATGCCCCTTGCACGAACTCCAGTTTGTTTGGAAAGCTGACGCCAGTCCTGTAAAATGCACATCTTCGTGTCCTCCCTTCAGTTTGCCTGAAAAACTGAATCAGCACTCCTGCATGATGAGTGAGGTGTTGAGCTCAGGAGAATGAGAAAATATTAATATCATGCACTATAGATCTTGGCACATATTTTTACGTAAGACCATTACAGTGTGATCATATATTGCAATGTGACAGTGTGTTATAGTTATCCCCTTCCATTATTAACCACTACTGTGAGTCTTGCAAGTAATCTTTGATTGTGTAGTATGCATTATTTATGAAGTACATCGTAGCTATCTTTTTAAATACACATATTTTAGTACCTTTTTTATCCCTAAAGACTTGTTTCTTACACAATCTATAGATTTTGTCATCTATGCTTCTTGCATCAGAGTTGCTTTCCCTCTTTATACTGAAGTGCATACAGTTCGTTTTCTTTAGGTTCAATATTAATTTAGTACATACTAAGTAAACTAAATTTATATGATATGACAGGCTAGAAGATCCTCAAGAGGGATATTCAGCTGCAAGTTTGCAAGTTCTTTCAATTGGACGCCTCTTCAGCATCTTGTATGTTCTTAACCTACCCTAGTAAGACTACTGGCGAAAGGGACCTACAGTTTAACTTGCAATCCAAATAACATGTCGTTCCTTACATATTTTCATATCAATGAGATTTGATGGTTAGTATAAAGGCAGACTGAAAAATTCCAGATTTTATCCTGTGGCCTTATAATATCCTGGCTCATGTTTTACAACCAGACTACCAAGCCCAACTATTATGTACTGCCCAGTCGTAAACATCCTTGAGGGATTCACTTGCTTGTTCTGATAGCAGTGATGGTGTACCTATAATGTTGCTGTCATCAGCGAAGAGAACTTTTCTCAATGTCTTATATTGTCCAGAGGTCATTGATATACAGGATAGTTTGGTTATGACAGGTACAAACGAAAGGAGCAAGTAGAGGACAATGAAACAAGCAAATAATCCTCATAACGTAAGTGCAGAAACCACTGGTTTCATTAATATGACGTATTATGACTGTGGAAGTGAAAACCTCATAACAGAGATCCCCAAGGATCCAATTTCAGACATACAATTGGGAACAAACACATTAAAACAAGAGCTCCACATGACCAGTGTTCACGTGAAGGCAGACTACAGCATGTTCCCACACTGATGCCTGTATGCATTCATAAAGCTCAGACATGTTCCAAATGCATGGCAGCCATCCTTGCTGCATTCCCCAAGTTCATTGATACTATAAGCAGGACTACAATACACCTATGTTTTTAAATATCTGCACAAAAATATCCAACAGGTTCACACTGAAGGCTTGAGAGACAATGGTAACGGTGAGCCATGACTGATACACTTTTTGTCAAAACTCTATTAGCCATTACTCTGGTACCCATAATAATGAAAAAATCTGATGAGTCCATTTTATCACTTTATAATTTACACCTTACTTGCCTTATTCAGAAGTAAACATAGCACTAGACCATAACATTGTCATAACATTTGCATGATTGCAAGCGTGCAGGTGTCATATTTCGGAAACAGTTCATTTTCAGACATATAATTATTTGGATTATTTTCTTGCTTCATTGTCCTCTACACATCCTTTAGTTTGTACCTTTTCTGGTCAAACATCCTATTTATTAGAAACTAAATTGAACATAATACACAACCCTGGGGGACACCTATGTTTTATGTTTCTTGTCCGACAATTTTTTCACTAAACATTTATCATCATCAAAGGTGTGAACTACATGAACCTTTTCCATCCTGTTTTGCAGATAAAACTGGAACCACTTGTTTCCTAATTCCGTTACACTTACTGCTTCCAGTTTGTTTAATAGTGCCTAATGGGCAAAAGTGTCAGAAGACTAGGATAACTCTAAGAATATGCTTGTACTAGTCGTACTAGTCAAGATCTTCCTGTGTCACTTTTGTGAAATCTAAAATGGCCAGTACTGTACTTATCCCAACTCGAAAACCAACTTGTACTACATTAAAAAGGTTTTATTTGTTTATGTAACTCATTAGTCTACCTTTGATGGGTGAGTCGGTTATTTTTAGTAATACAGCCAGTGGTGAATCTGGCCAGTAGTTCTTAATACTCTCTGCATTACCTTTTGTAGTAAGTTCACAACTGTTGTGTGCTTTACATACTCTGGAAAAATACCTGAACTAAAGGACTAATTTATTACATTTATTAATGGGGCTTGTATGCTGTATATGCATGACTTTGGGACAGAAGGTAGAACCTAATCTATACCTGCTAACGTCTTTTTTTTTAATTAGGTATTGTCTTCCGCTCTTAACCTCTATTGTGTGAAACAACATCATAGTGCTTGGTATGTAACACTTTATGTGCGGTAAGTACACTTCTCAAAGTAGCTACATAAACTATTTATGTTTCCTTCTTTAAAATCTCCATATCTAGCTGAATGTAGTTAAATAGTACATGAATTATGATTCATTCTTATGCCCGCCTGGTTGGCAGTTGACGGTTGATGGTTAGCAGGCATGTTTTCAGAGTCTTTTAGATGGATAATTATTTTGACAATTTAAGATTTGTTTGGCTCTCGGCGCGATCTTCTTAGGTTAGTAGAGATAACTGTGGTGTGATGCCTTATCATTTTGGAATTTGACATTTCTCTGAAGGAGGGGTGGGGAGGGGGTTAGATTAGTGGAGGTGAACCAATTGTCCTATCTTCCCACAAAAATTCAAACTTCCCACCAAAAGCCGCCATCTTGGATGACGCCACAGCAGTCATCTTGGTCATCTTGGATTACATCATGGAATGGAAAATAGCGCCGTCTGGTGGTGGTGCTGTGTACTAGGACCGGACCTCGTGATGAACACACTGTTTGCCACTATCTTGGATACCGGCACTTGATTCATCAGTTGATGTCACTTCCACCATCTCGAATTATGTGACAGATGAGAGTGCCCTCTGGTGGTGGTACTGTTTACTAAGTCAGATTGAGTCTGTACATCATGGTGAACACACTGGATGGCTGTACTGCATCAAATTGTTTAAAAAAAGACTTATGTCCAGTACTGGTCAAGCCCTTTTCCCACGAATTCCTAGGGGGAGGTAGCCCAAGTGACCTTTCCTCCCACCAGTTTGTTAGGTTACTAGAAGTTTGTGGCACTGTCCTGTTGGCATTTGAACTTCCCGCCATTTTCTGGGGGACGGGAGGGGACGGGATAGGTTAATGGACATAGCCAAATTGACCTCCTTCCCACCAAAATTCGAACTTCCGGCCAAAATCTGCCATCTTGAATGGCGTCATGACCACAATCTTGGATGACATCATGCAATGTTGCCAAGTCTACATGCCGCCATCTTGGATGAAGTCATTGCCGCCATCTAGGATACATCTTGCAACATGGAATGTGGGGCCGCATCGGCCTAACCCCACTACTCCTGTTAGGTCTTACAGAGCTTGTTCTGCAGTTTCAGCAGTAGGTTGCAGAGTGCGAGCGATATCAGAGGCGACAGTTTCTTTGTATTGCTCCCAATCTGTACATTTGTAACACATCTGGTACCCTGGGAGTGCTACCCATTCTCCCACATCCTCTAGAATCACTGGTTGCGATCAGAGGACATTTTGTTGATTGTCCTTGTGGCCACAAACTCCGTGATCCTCCTAGTTAGGGCTATGTCCAACACACTGGGCCTACCTCCATGTTTTGGAAAATGTGTGAGCTCGACTGGACCCCATGTTTCGAAGTTATGGTCTCGTGCTAGTTGTCGCGTTTGGCGCCTGCTCTGGAAGTTACTCTAGAGCTCCAATCGGGGCGTTTGGAATTGAAATTACCTCCTATTATGAGTTTGCCTTCAATTTGCCCTAGAGCGGCTATGTCTGCCTCATCTGTCACGTCTTGTTGGGGTCGGTAGATTGCCACAATTTTTAGGGGTCCAGTGGCAGTGGTTACTTCCACCACCACTGCTTCAATTTTATTGGTAGCTGGTAGGAATACCTGGTGGTGGTGGATCCCTGTTTTAATGTAAATGGCCACTCCTCCACCTTGGATTGGCCTATCTTTACAGTAGCTAATGCTAGTGGGATGCTATGTTCTGCATATACTTATAAACAAAGGGCAACACACCGGTGGTGGGGAAATGCGGCATGGCCTCTGGTGGGGGGATGTGGTGCAGCCATGAGTATGGGCACCAAGTCTCGATGTCTGTCCATGAATGCCACCACCTTAAGAACTGTCATATTTTCGCAATTGCAGAATCCCACACTGTGCAGAGTTGAAATACGCTATCCTGGTTTATTCTGGTTTATTCAGTTGTGTAGATGTATTTCTACCACCTTTTGACAGTCCAGTCCCAAAACTCATTAATGCTGTACATCTTCTTTGTTTGTTCAAAATCGAAGGTATATTCCTTGTTGATGTTAAGCTCTGCCACTGTGGACTTTTCTGTCTGTCCTAGTCGAACGTTTCTAATGTGTTCTGTATGTGCTGTGAGATGCATCACTGTGTGTCCAATGTACTGCATCCCAATTCCTTGCATGGAAAATGTTCTTTACCTGATGTTCCTCTACTATTCTCGTGATCTGGGCTGTTGGCTGCATACAACAGGAACGCCACACATTTGGCTTCTTCTTCTTCGTATAGTTTGTCTTCTCTTCTGTTACCTATTTTTTAAAGAGTGTCTTATTTGTGTGTCTTTGTAACCATTTTTTTGGAAAGTATCAAGTATCCCACAGATCCAGTAACTCACTCGGTAACCTCATCCTGTTTGCAGATGGACCTGGCTGTACATACTAATGTGGTCAGCACAGAGTTGCATTGCACTGGATGGGGGCAATGCTGACCTTTAAGGTAAAGGTCCATGTGCATCTTCTTCCTGCGGATTTAGTGTCCAAAGTTCTGTTCAGACTGCTCTTAATCAAAATGTCCAAGAAGGCTAGGATTCCAATCTCTTCTATCTCCATGGTGCACATGATGCTGTTCTATCGACCATAAAATCGTATATGAGCAATAGAAAACAATTTGTCTTGCTTAAAACAAACAGTGGGTATTACAAATCTTAAATTACTGATATAAAATGTGGAGTGCCTCAAGATTCTGTCTTGGGACCCCTTCTTTCCTTGATTTATGTTAATGATATACAGTATTTTTTCTCCTAACTGTACAATGCAGACGACACATCAATAGTGTGTAAACACAAAGACTATGAGAGTCAGGAGGTGCTGTGCAACAGTGTAACTAATGAAGTAGTCAAGTATTTTAATGAAAGCCATCTATAGGTAAGTGCTTTAAAGACTGCAATGATGGAGTTTAACTCAAGGAAACAAATAGAATTTGACATGAAATTATCAATAGGAAATGACATTGTAAAAAAGGAAAAATGGACAAAGTTCTTGGGAATTACAATCCATGACAGCCTCAAATGGGACATGCATATCGATTCCTTAGTATGCTAGCTGTCGAAGAATGTGTTTGCTATAAATATGATTAGCAAATATTGCAAAGATATCTGTGTACTGAAAACTGCTTATCACGCCCTATTCTCATCAAATTTAAACTATGCTGTAGAAACATGGGGTGCAACAATTCAAGCCAACCTAAGCACATTATTAATACTACAGAAAAAACTTATCAGAATTATTTGTGGTGCCAAACCTCGAGTATCATGTCGGAATCTGTTCCCAAAATTAGGTGTGCTTACCATTATAGGTGTATAAATATTGAAAGTTATATTGCTTGTGAAAGTAATAAATCCAAATTTCAACTGTGACCTGCACCAGTACCATACAAGGCCATAGTTCAGATACCATGTAAATAGCCACAGAACAGCTTTATATGGAAAAATGCACTTCATGCTGGGCTGAAGCTAGCCAATGCCCTACCAAAAAGTCTCACAACCATTCCCACTAACGAATTAAAAGATCAGCTAAAAAGAATTCTAATTGAAAACCCTCTTTATTCCCTAGACAAGTATTATATCTGTATGAAAAGTGCTTCATAAGTATGTCAAGCTCATAGTTTTAAGTAACCTACAACTAATATAATGTTGATAACAACAATATTTGTAATATTGTGACTGTATACTAACAAATGTAAAATGCATCAAAATGTAAAATTTATTAATACGAACAAATCTTAGTTTGTAATTTGTAAACTGATGTATTCAGAAGAATAATCTGTCCTGAAACTGTATTATTTCTAGGGATTGTATTTGATTATTCGATGTTGAATAAATATTATTATTATTATTATTATTATTACTGTTGAGTTGACATAGGAACTCCTGTAGGTTTTCTCTCCCATGTGGCCACACCACAAACGTGTCATCTATGTATATGTTGAATACCTTCAGTTTTAGGGGGGCAGCATTCAGCACTACGTCTTCGAACTGCTCCGTGTTTAGATTAGCCATACCTGGAGGAAGGGGGATCCCATGGAAACTCCCTCTATCTGCTCATGGAATTTCCCTCCACATTTGGAACGAGTGGTGGTTAGCACATGTGCAGAGAGTTTGACTATGTCTTCACTGAAGTGTCCCTTAAGTAGAGCTAAGGAATCTTCTGATGGCACCTGGCTCTACAGTAATATGCCATCAAAGCTGACTAGTAGGTCCTTCTCATCCAAGTGTAATCCTTGGTGTACCTCCTCAAATTTTCTGGAGTTCTTGACATGGTGTGGGCAGTAACACCAGTGACAGATGGTTGGCTATTCCATATGTCGGCGAGTTTATCAGATTTACTACAGGCCACAGAGAAACTATCATCTTGCGTATTTTTGGATGGGCATATAGTCGTGGTGGCGCCGGTGCCCTGGGGTAAAGCCTTCTGATGGCGTTCCTATTCAGTCCTCAGCTGTTGAGTAGACAAATGGTCTTACTTGACATAGATGTTGTTGTATGCTTCCCCACTTGTTTTTATGCTGTGTCTCACAGTAAAGTTTTGATCTTCTGCCAGTAATCTTCTGATATCAACAGCACTGTCATATTGCCTTTGTCTCCTAAGACTACTACATCTTTGTCATCAGATGCTAATGGAAACCAAAGAAAAAATTAGAGTTGAAATTAAAGTCCAGGGAGAAGAAAAAAGACTTTGAGGTTTGCCGATGACATTGCAATTGTATCAGACACAGCAAATGACTTGGAAGAGCAGTTGAACAGAATGGAGGGTATCTTGAAAGGAAGATATAAGATTAACATCAACAAAAGCATAACAAGGATGACACAGTGTAGTCGAATTAAATGAGTTAATAGTGAGGAAATTAGATTAGGAAGTGAGACACTTAAAGTGGTAGATGAACTTTGCTGTTTGGGCAGCAAAACAACTGATGATGGATGAAGAAGAAAGGATATAAAATGTATACTGGCAATGCCAAGAAATGCGTTTCTGAAGAGGACAAGTTTGTTGACATCAAATATAGACTTAAGTGTTAGGATGTCTTTGCTAAAAAGTATTCAAAGTATAACCATGTACAGGAGGGAAACATGTACGATAAATTGTTTACACAGGAAAAGAGTAGAGCTTCTGAAATGTTGTGCTGCAGAAGAATGGTGAAGATTAGATGGGTAGATCACTTAAATAATGAGGAGGTATTAAAAAGAACTGGGAAGAAAAGAAATCTGTGGCACAACCTGACTAAAAGAAGGCATCTTTTGGTAGGATACATTCTGAGACATCAAGCGATCGCCAATCTAGTACTGAAGGGAAATGATGGGGGGAGGGGGAGGTAAAAATCGTAGAGGAGACCAAGAGAGGAATACCATAAGCAGATTCAGAACGATGTAGGTTGCCGCAGTGTAGATGAAGAGGCTTGCACAGTGTAGAGTTGCATGGAGAGCTGCATCAAAACAATCTTTGGGCTGAAGACCACATCAACAACAGGGTCAATGTGACCTGTGCTCAGCTGCCAAAATATTGTTCTTTGGCATTCGTGCCTGCTTGAGGGCCCTACATGTTTGGCTTCTCACTTCTTCAGCGGTCTCTGGAGGGGGTCCAAGTATGGCTTGCTCAATGCTGTTGATGACATGACATTTCAGTAATGTTCTTGGAACTCAAGCAAAGCTTAGGCCTTTTAACAGCACAGAAATTGTTTGCTCATTCTGTTCTCTTCTCGTCAGGTTGATGACAGTTTTAGCATTGCTGGTTTTGTCTATCTGCCGTCGAGCCCCTGGAAATTGTATAATTTGTGATGCTGTTTCTTAATACCTTTCTACTTGTAGAACTCACAGCTTGAGTAAGTGTTGCCATTCAGCCACTCCCTGGTATGTGCTGGGAGACTGGAGCAAAGCTCCTGCATTCTTGTTGAGTTCCAGTCTGGTAACACAAGTTTGGTCCCTTACCAAGGCCAAACTTTCCCATCATAATATGCGTCTTGTCCTGGTCACGTTGACAGGCTGCCATAAGGTAGCAAACTAATGAATCACTGCTTTATCCCAACAGCATAGCACGAAGGACAAACTACTCAGCAGCTCCCCCTTCTTGATTCATAGCTGTATCTCCTACTGCAGGATTTTATCGTTAGAATACACAGAGAAAACCTGCAATCAAATATATCACACCTCTACATGAATGATATAAAGGATATCCACGCAATGTGGAAAATTAAGGACATACTTGGCTTGACCAAAGACTGGCTAGGACTGTAGACGCCAGGTATTTACAGCATTGAGTGTGACTGGTGGATGCAGTACATCAGACAGATACAGGGATGCATCTCACAGCACCATATAGAACACATTAGAAACATTCGACTGGGGCAGACAGACAAGTCTGCACAGGCAGAGCGTAGCGTCAGTGATGAATGCACCTCCGATTTTGAACAAATGGTGAAACTATGTAGCACCAACAGATTCTGGGACTCGATTATTATGGAGGGGTAGAAATATGTCTGAACAACAACCTAATAAGCCAAGATAGTGGATTTCAATTCTACACAGCGTGGGATTCTGCAATTGTGATAATACGACTGGAACACTCTGTTCTGAAGGCAATGGTGTCTTCAGATAGAATGGACAAACACAGGACTCGAAGCCTGTAACAGGGCTGTATCATGTTTCAACACTAGCAGCTGCACCACGTTCTTCCCACCACTGGAGCACCAGCCCCTTCCAGAAGCACTTGATTGACTTGCACACAGAACATGTCAGCAGTCTAGCAGCTAAATATATTTGCAGAACGCGGTATCCTGACAATGAGCCTGCAGATGATGATACAAAACTCATCAGAACATTGCAGTAAGATGACACCACCACTCAGTTCATCACCCGAGATCATTTCATCATACATATGTGCTAGTTAAAACATTACTGTTGTATTTCTGTAATTGTATTATCACAAAATAAAAGGTGTTATATCTATATTAATGGCAACTGGAACAAATGCTTTCTTATTGGCACTGTCAGTTCCCTGGTGTGGAACTCAGAACATTCTAAATTATCTCATTATTTTTTGCAGCGATGAGGCAGGCAGCATAATTCTTGGTATCAGAACACCTCAATTTTTTGGATCAAAATAAGTTATGTACACAAAGAGATATTTGAATTTTATTTGATCCTGTATGGTTACAGTGTGTACATTGAATACACATGTAATATAGGACATGTCAAAATACAAAAACCTCCATCACATACTTCATAACTATTCTAACATCACTAATTAAATTAACAATATTTACAAATTTAATGTGAGCAGTACTCATCAACACTATAAAATTCCTTTTCCACCAGATAGTCTTTAGGTTCTTTGAAAACTTAGTGCCATGTACGTTATCACGCAGTTTTTTTAGGCAGACTGCTTTGTAATTTGATACCTGTGTATTAACATCTACATGGATACTCTGCAAATCACATTTAAGTGTCTGGCAGAGGTTTCATCAAACCACCTTCACAATTCTCTATTATTATAATCACGTATAGCTCTCAGAAAGAACAAATACCTATATCTTTCCCTACGAGCTCTGATTTCCCTTATTTTATCGTGGTGATCGTGTCTCCCTATATAGGTCGGTGTCAATAAATATTTTCGCATTCTAAGGAGAAAGTTGGTAATTGGAATTTCGTGAGAAGATCCTGTCGCAGCGAAAAACGCCTTTCTTTTACTGATTTCCAGGCCAAATCCTGTATCATTTCTGTGATACACTCTCCCATATTTCTCGATAAAACAAAACGCGCTGCCCTTCTTTTAACTTTTTCGATGTACTCCATCAGTCCAGTATTCTAAAAGAGGATGGACAAGCGTAGTGTAGGCAGTCTCCTTAGTAGATCTGTTATATTCTCTAAGTGTCCTGCCAATAAAAAGCCGTCTTTGGTTAGCCTTCCCCATAACATTTTCTATGTATTCCTTCCAATTTAAGTTGTTCGTATATTGAGATCCTTTTTCAAGCATTGTCAATCGGTGGAGTATGTTTTGTATGTCATTCTTCCTCTGTGTGTTGTGGGAGTGTATACTAGCATTTGTAGTCCACTCTGCACTATCTTTTGTGACATATAGTACAGTTTTATATTTGTACAGGGAGGAAAAAGTTAAGATGCCTAGTCTTTTGAAGCAGTTTCTGCATGTTTCATAAGTCTTTCTCTTAATATGATTTTGACTGTCTCTATTTTTAATGTGAACACCCTTTTTATTTCTTGAATGTATGTGTTTCCCCTTTTTATTTCTTGAATGTATGAGTTTCCCCACACTACCATTCCATACTGCAGGTATGGTTCGAAGAGGCCATGGTATACTGCGCACAGTAGCTGTTTGTCTGCCGACTGTGCTAGCTGCCTCATTATAAATATGACAGAGCTGAGTTTCCTACTGACAGAATTAATATGTTGTTCCTATTTCAGCTTATTATTCACAGTAATACCAAAGGATCTGGTGGATTCTGCTTCTTCTAGTCTCGTTCCATTCATCTCTAAACCCATGCGCACAGCCTTCTCTTTATTTCTTAACACTGCATGCACAGTCTTTTTTAGGTTTATAACAAGTTCATTTTCCAGGAGCCATTGAGCTTTGGTTTTTGCAGATATGTATGTTCTTCTCTCAAGCTGTGGCACAAGTTAGTCATTGTTCAGTATTGTCATCTGCATACAATATTCTCTTCTCTTTCTCTTCAACACCTATGTCATTAACAAATAGATTAAACACCAATGTCCCCATTACGATCCCTGCAGCTCTCCATATTTGATGGTTTTGGTTTCTGACTGATATGCATCCCCTATTGATACATACTGCTTCCTGTTGCAAAGGTATGATTCTATCCACTTCTCTACTTGCCCTCAAATACCATAGTTTTCCAATTCTCTTATCAGTATTTCATGGTCAACAGTGTCGAGTGCTTTGGAGAGATCCAGAAACATTGCAGATACAATTTGTTTTTCATCTAAGGACTGCATAATGTATTGTGTCAGCCTGTCAAATGCTGATTCCATAGATCTATCCTTTTTGAAGCCATGCTGCGATGGTGTGAGAATGTTGTATTTGTCCAGATAATCAGCTAATCTATTATACATAAGAATTTCCAGGGTTTCTGAGAAACCTGATGTCAGTGAAACTGGTCTGTAGTTGTTGGGGTTGTCCTTATACCCTTTCTCGTACACTGGTACCACCCTGCTTATCTAGTTTTTCTGGAAAAATTCCATCTCCGAGAGAGCTGTTTGCTATGTCCTGAAATGGTGAGATTTGCTCCCTTACTTTATTTTACATGATATTTCGTCATCACATGCTGATTTCTTAGACTTCAATTTCCGTTTAGTTTTGCTCAGTTCATCTTCTGTGACTGGTTTCAAGAACATGCTTTTGCTTGATTTTTTTTGATAGCTTAGTAACCTTCTTTTGTGGACTATTTCTTTCCAGTTTTAAGTTCTCTACCACATTTATATAGTTATCACTGAGTATCTTAGCCACTTCTCTACCGTCTGTAACCACTGTGTTGTTTATTTTCATTGACCTTCTATCTGTTTCTTTGTTTGATTTAGCTTTTTCTTGCATTTCACCATTAATTGCATTCCAAGCTTCCTTTGTCTTGTTTCTTGAGTTCTTTATGTGCTAGCATTAATTGCTCTTGATTTTGCCTCTCGTATTATTTTTCTATACTTTTTTGTAGTATTTTATAATTTTCAGCTTCACCCCTCCATCTCAGATCCTGCAGCTATCTTCGCAGTTCTGTTATTTCACTGGTAATCAACTTTGTCTGATCCTGCATCTTTTCTTGTCTCTTTACTTTGGGTAATGCTACGTCAAAATTGTGCTTAATTGTTGTAATAAAGGAATCATATTTGTCATTTACATTCTGCATCTGTAGGACTTCATTCCAGGTTTCCCTGTTTAATATTTTTCTAAAGATGTTAGTATTTTGCTCACTGACGTTTCTGATTTCTTTTGTTGATTGTTTTGGTTCAGATATTTTGTACTTACTTTTGCAGCAGCAGATCAGCTGTCCATGATGATCAGATATTTCTGTCTGGTCTACATATGATTCATATTTAGACCTACTAATATTGATAATGATTTTGTCAATAACTGCTTGACTTTGAGAAGTCACTCTTGTTGGTGAAGATATTGTTGCCTCCATATTGTATTGTACTAATAATTCTTCAAAATCTTGTCTTTGTTTTGATCCTTTTCCCATGTCAACATTGAGGTCTCCACATATAACGATTTCCTTCTTATTGATTCTTAGTAAGTTGGCCTTTCTTTCAGAATGATGCTAATCTTTCCGCTTGGTGATCTGTACACACAAAACAATCTAAAGTCATTAGTCGCTACACCGGTAATTGCAAAGTATTTTTCTCTAGCTATAGGTAATCTCACTCCATTACTGTTTACAGTCTTTAGGGACTTTCCTGTTTTAATATACATGGGAACTCCAGCACCTGTATGTTGCCATCTACAGAAGTAATTGGTTAAAATATAATTCTTTACTGTCAAGTTAGCTATTGGGGTTTCAGTTAGACCATGTTCACTGATACATAGTACGTTTGGTTGTACTTCAGTTAGGATTCTTCTGCTTCTAATTTCTTGTTACCAATGTACTGTTATTGAATATTCTGATATAGTACTTGTATACAACTTTTCTGTTGTTGAGTTACATGTTGTGGGCTGCATTATGAGAACATATTCTGTAGTTCCTCCTTTTTTGTGTGGTGATTGTATTTTGCTTTTTCAGCTGCAGCATTGGTTTTTCATTCCATCAGGCCACACTAGTTTACCTTTCTTCTGATTATTTTGCAGACTGCTACACACCTTATCTGTTTAAGTGCATGTCATTCTGTCTGAGGCAGTTTCCACTCAGAAATTTGTTTGAATTTATGCAAACAGCACCAAGATGATCACACAGTTATTTGACAGTGTAATTTATTTTGGATATATATTTGTCACTTACTGACCTTCTTTTTATGATTCCGCTTACCATCAGCTGGGATCCCGTATAGATATTTCTTTCTAAACGAATCATATTTCTTGTATCGTTAATAACATCTTAAGCCCAGTTTACACGACGACTTTGGGTTGCGCCACTCGTTGCGTAGAATGAGTTGCACGCAATTGGTTTCATATTTGACTGTAGACACGGCGAAACCAGTATACACTTCAGTTTCGTCGCTTTGTGGTTCCTGAGTCGTGTCTGAAATGAAAGTTTTGGCAGCTGCACGTCGCCGAGTAGTGATGGAGTTAAAGCTTGTTCAATTGAATCGCTGCATAAGAAAAAAATAAGATAGTTTTTCGATTCGTGACTGGATGAAGAAAAGACGGCAGCCCCGTTGCTCAGCATTTTTGCTGAAATAATTTGTGATGGAAGACCCAAGAAGTTCTTTTAATTATCTTAGAAAGTCACCATAACTGTTAACGTTTCTTGTAAATAGAGTTAATTATGCAAAAAGGAATAAATATATTGTAATGTATGAAGCACTATCGCCAGAACTGAAATTACGTATCACATTGCATGCAATACAATCGAGAACACTCGGCACGCTATAAGATGCGGTTTTAGCTGGTGATGAGGCTTTTTCATAACACCAATAATTATGAAGAGTAATACTTATTAACATTAACTGTAGTGAATATTCGAAGCAGGCCACATTAAGAACAGAACGGTTTGCAAACTACTCTCTTGAAGATAGATCTGTACAGTGGCAATATTTCTAAATTCAAATATACGTGAATGGGGAATATTGTTGCGACATTTTAAATAGATGAATATTAAATAAAGAATGTAGCTTCTCGATTTGTGAAACCTTCCCTCCTGTCAACAATATTCCTTAAAAAAAAAGAGTAAGTCTACTCGAACGATGGGATTTTAGTCTTGTAGACAAGAACATTTCTACAGCTAGAATTATATTTGCTTGTATTTTCCTTAATTCAGTTGTATATGAGCTCCTAATTCAATAAGATATCCAAAAACGAACGTTATTCTCCGTTCCCCACTTCATATTTCAGTTTGTCTACACTCTACGAACACACATAACCTCAAAACTCATGGAACTAGTGTCACCAAAGTTGGAACATGCAGAAACTATTTAGTTTCACAGACGAGTTGCGCAAACGCGCAGCGCGCAAGGCGCAGTGGCCCCTAGCGCAGTTGCCTGCAATCTAGTGTCGTCGTATAAACTAGGCTTTACTCACTGCTGTTTTTTAGCGAATTTGTTCCAAAATGTATAATAACACCACTGTAATTAGTCTAGGTTCCAGAATACGGTTTGGTATTCGTCTGCTTTGAATTTACCGTGGTTTTAAAATATTTGCCGAGTTATTGCGTTATAATTCCCGGTCTGACATCGATTTTGCTATTGGAGCAGCAATATTTTTCGGCAGCGAGTCACCAATTATTAGAAACTTTTTTTTGTCTCTTTGCAGGCTGGCATGTGGGGCCAAGCGGTTCTAGGCGCTTCAGTATGGAACCGCGCGCCCGTTACGGTCTCAAGTTCGAATGCTGCCTCAGGCATGGGTGTGTGCGATGTCCTTAGGTTAGTTAGGTTTAAGTAGTTCTAAGTTCTACGGGACTGATGACCTCAGATGTTAAGTCCCATAGTGCTCAGAGCCATTTGAACCATTTTCGTCCCTTTGCATAGCCGTGGTGTTCTCTTCTTTTTTATTGTATGTCATCATCTTCCATTTACATTTACCTATAGATTTTTGGCTTACTGAATTTATCGTGACATCGGAAACGTCGGATGTGCTATTGTATTTAGTGTTCATAGGTGCACACGTATTTTCGTCGTCTTGCTTTTCCGTGTGTTGTATTTCACACACACAGGACTGCTTTTTAAGTATTAATCTATCGTTTTCTTTCTCTATAGTGAATAATTCTGTTTTTAGTGTTTCTATATCACTTTGAAGTATCTTTCTAATTTAGGTTTCTGAGTCCATTGCACTTAAAGGATCGGCCCTTTCATCACGTAAACAGCCTTGGCATGTCCATGGACAGTCATCGCTAATGAATGTCAAATTTACTTTCTTGCACTTTTCGTGTAACCATAAGTTGTACTTTACGCACAAAACACCTTTCATCACTCGCTTTTCACACTGTTATCTGAATGTACAAGAATTTCCAGACTTTGATATAAACATTTAATCTTTGACATTATATTTAATATATTCTTTATTTTTATTGCTTATAATCAACAGTTATTGGGGGAAAAGTTCACACAGAAAATAATTCAGCTTACATATCATGTTTATGAGGTATAAATTCAGTAAAAATGTGCAATCCTAGCAATATTTTCTTGACATTGGGTAAATAAACCTATGTGCTTCAGGATGTGGGTTCTCTGTAAATTTTGGCAGAGCCATGTATGTGTCAAGGAATTTACTTAATTCATTAGTCATTAGTTTGTATTTTTCATCGGTTTGCTCCAAAACGAAATCAGTTTCTTTAAGTGATATTATTCTTCCTGTTGCATCATGCATATTTTTCTCATTTTTCTCTCTTTTTCGAAGTTTCACCAACATCTTCCTCTCTTTGTTGTCGTGTGGTGGCATTACATATGGGTTACTCAATCTGTTCAGAAATAAAGTTAGGAGGTGTTTTGTTATACATCATTTCACAGGAGGAAAATCCACATTATTCACTACACCCTCAAAGCTATTAATATATTCAATTTAATTGTCATGGTTCTTATTACAGTATGTTCTGTAAGTCTCCCAGTATTCATCATCTATTTTCAGCAGTATTCCTAGAAATATGGAACACTAAAATCAAAATATGTTCAATCTTTTCTCAATCAATAAACGTTTTCCAGTATTTTGAAATAAATTAGATGCACTACCTGAGAGAATTTCTTTTGGAACACAAACATTATAAAAATAGTTTCCTATGATTTTTGCAATAATTTGTTTACTTGTAGCTTTATTAATACAGTAAATTTTTTGAATTTGAAAAAAAAATATCAACCACCTTTAGTTTTAGGTAAGAATCCATATACATTTACAGCTGTTAGGTCTAATTGTCAATATGGCAATATATTTTGCATCTCTCGTCTGCAGGTATGATTTCTGACTTTTACACTTTGTTATATATGTCACAAATTGCAAGGTTCTCACTATTCTGACAATATTATAAAAAGAATATTATCCTAAATCTTTTACATACACTTATTTCAACCACAATGTCCAAAACTCTCAACTATATATTTAATCAGAATATCAATGTATTCCTCAAGGCAACATAATCCGCAATAATATGAACCCATGTTAGTCCTCATAACTCGAGTCCCTTTGTCAGCTTTATAATACCGATCAACTTTTTCCTGTCCCATTCATTCCTGTGTAACTTTTAACTAATCTCCAGTTTTGATTATCGTTTTGGTTACTACTGATGTCATTAGATTTTCAAAATTTTCCCTTCTTTAATTCCTTTTAAATACATAAATTTGAATACCCTTCCGTATTCTCTATTACTGTTCTCTGTACTGCCCCTCAGTGGTAGCCTGGGCTAATGCATCACTAATCACATTGTTTTTCTTCCCTTCATGTATTTAATCTCATAAGTAAATTGTTGAAGAAGCTTGGTAATATAGTTAATCTGCAGTGGTACAGCTTACAAAATGTCTCTGAGCACTATGGGACTTAACATCTGAGGTCATCAGTCCCCTAGAACATGGACTACTTAAACTTAACTAACCTAAGGACATCACACACATCCATGCCCAAGGCAGGATTCGAACCTGTGACCGTAATGGTCTCACACTTCCAGACTGAAGCGCCTAGAACCGCTTGGCCACCATGACCGGCACAGCTTACGCTCCTGTAAATAACTTACTGCTTTATAATCTGGATAAACAACTATTTTATGCCTCAATAGGTAACCCTTAAATGTGTTCAAAGCTCAATGCATGGCTAAAAGTTCTTTTTTGGTGTCAGTATACTTTTTTTGTTTATCTGAAATACCCTATTAGCAATAGTGATAGAACTACGAGGGTTATTCCAAAAGTAAGGTCCGATCGGTCGCGAAATGGAAACGACTATGAAAATCCGATAAAGCTTTGCACAGATGTGTTGGGTAGTGTCTCTAGTATAACCCCAGTTAGCATCACGTCGCTCTTCTCATTTCTGAGCTCGCAGTGAGTGCGTAAAGATGTCTAGAAAATAGTGTCTGCCGCCAAGTACGAGGGCCTGGTGAGAAATTTCGCCTGAAGCTATGCAGCCAACATTACATAACTGTCGTGCTGTTTCGTCTTCACGACAATTCTCAGCCGCATTCTGCAGGGGCAATGAAGATGCTCCTGCATCGTTTTCAAATGGAAATGTTAGATTACCCACAATACAGTCCGCAATTGTCTCCCCCTGAGTTTCATCTCTGGTCACATGAACCGCTGTCTTTGAAGACAACATTTTCACACAGACAACGAGGTGTAGGCCAGCGTGGAGAATTGGCGGAAAGCACTGGCGGCTGCCTTCTATGATGAGGCTATTGAAAAGTTGGTACAACGCTATGACAAAAGTCTAAGTCAGAACGGCGACTACGTAGAGAAGTAGCTGAAAGGTGTAGCTAATTGTTACAAGTAAAACATTTCTGATGTTCACTGTGGTTTCAATTTGGCAATCAATCGGACCTTACTTTTGGAATAACCCTCGTATATTCAATTTTTTCCATCTGTTCCCTTTCCTGAAAAAAATGAACACCCAGATCAGTATCAATGCTGTGTAACATTGAATCTGACTTCTGTGCAAATTTAGTGCATAATATGATCATTGTAAATAAGTGCTGCAAAACGATTTTAAATTTAGTATTTATTACCTTTTAAACGAAAATACATTAAATTTTTTTTTTACTCATTCCACATCCATGATGATCATTTCACTTGGAATCTGTGGAAGGTACATTAGCATTTTCGTTTTATCATTGTACGTATTAGTGTGTATTCTTGTTTTTCTGACATATCCTGGAGGATCTCCTCATTATAAATCAGTTGGAATGAATGTACATCTAATCTAATGTAATCAATGAGGAAGTGACAGTGCTCAGCTGCATAACATACAGCTTTAACAAAGTTGGTTCTTGATTTTATCAAAAGTATCTTGACATTATTTCCTCCAACCCCATACTGTGTTTTTTTAATAGGGTTCCCAAAGAAGGTACACTCAAAACCTGACTACAAACAAAATGTCTGTAGAATCCACATAATCCAAAGAAAGATTTTAACTGCCAATTATTTCTGGAAGTGGGAAATTTTGTAATAGCCTTAATTTTGTCTTTATCCAGTAAAATTCCATCTTCAGAAATGCAATGCCCTAAAAATGTTAAAACTTACATATCAAATTTACGTTTTTATAATTTCAATGTCTTTCCCCTTCCCTTAATTTTATACACCCTTCTGTTAATAAGCTAAAATGTTCATTCCAGGTTTTCTCTGTAATCAAGATAACATCAACATTACTGTTAATTTCCATGAAAGTTATTGATCAACAGCAAAATCGAAAACTGTAATAAATTTAGCAGCTCAAATGTTCAAACCAACAATAACAACACAGTATTCATTACCTTTACCCGCCCACATTAAAATGCATTGGGTTTTCTAGATTCTAGTTCAATAGAGATATAATAGAAATCTGAAGTTACGTTCAAGTTGGCCATAAATTTTATACACTCAAATTGGTGGGGAAGCTCATAAATCCTCTCAAGATAATCATTTTCGTTATATAAAAATTTATTTAAATGCCTCAACCCAAGGACTAGTCTAATACCTCTACCATGTTTTGGAAACAACAGCTAATGCATTTTTACACTCACTATAGCTCCTTTCTATAATTCTCCAACTTCCCATCTTATGAATTTCTCTCCCTACAGCTTCTCTTTTTTTTGCAAATGGGACATCATAAGACTTACTAAAAGTGGTCGATGAGGTTTCATTGGTAATTTACGTTCATAATTTTCACTTTATAAGTTTTTTCACTAAAATATAATGAAATTCCTAAAGAAATCTCTTTAATTTATTCTTTTGAACATAATCTAAGCTCACAGTCTCCTCCACCTAGCAATTTACTAGTTCTTCACAATCTTCATTATATGCGTAATTTGTAGGCACTTATTTGGAATAATATCACCTCTCATTAAGACATGACACTTCCTTGATGTGATTACTTGCATTCACACAGTTCATAATCCCCATCATTGTTTTGGAATTTATATTTTTTATTGTTTCAGTAATCCTTTTTCCCTCCCCAAGTGGAGCAAAACCTACTTCCACTTTTAGAATCCAAAGCAAAATTTTTATTTGAGGCAGAAATCACAAGGTACCCATTTTAAAACCTTAAATAGCTAATTTTTAACGTTAGTAATACCTGAAACTTCATCACAATGTCATATCTTCCTGTACCTCCCTTCATTATCACTCCTACCACTGGAAATTTTCACAAAATCTTTTTCATACTTAATTTTCTCTTTGAGTTGTTCTGTTATTCCAAAGGTTGGATTACTTGTACCAATTAAATATTTTCCTTCCCACTCCTGAATCACATTTCGGTTCTCTTCTTTTTCACACAGTTTATCCAGAAATCATCCTCAATCTTGAAGTGGCCTGATGTGAAGAGCCACTTCTGTGCAGGGTTGAGTAGTAATGTTGAGACATGGAAAGGGCTCAGGCTCAGGCAAACAGTGTCAGAAAGTCAAACATTTTATTTAACCATGTGCTACTACACTTGTAGAGCTGAGGCACAAATGCCATACCGCTTTTATGTGTTCAGCATGGAAGGTTCTAGGTGTGCTGCAGTGGCCACCTAGTGGCGCAGAAAGCTGGAAGTGTCATCTGAACCCAGGAATGCTAACACCAGGAGTCCTTTCAGCAACATGTAGCCCTAGTTAGGCATGGTGCACATGCTCGTAGAACTTAGCGTAGCAGTGGTGTGAAAGACTGCCATAATATTGTCAAGGAATGACAGCCTCTGGATATGAAACTAACCACTGCAAGTGAAGGTGCTCACCACCAGAATGTCAGAATGAGCACAGGAGGAGTGAGCAGATGTACTGCCCCAGTCACGATCTGCTGTCCTCCAGGGCATAGTCTGGCTGCTACTGGAGGCAGTCTGTGGCCCACCAGTAGAAGGTCACCAAGATCTGTGGGATTCGGAGATAGAAGATGGTCTAGCAGGAGTGAAGGTACATGGCGGCTTCACATTGATGCATATTGTTTTAGTGGCACGTGTAGTCCTCTGATCACAGTAGGCATTGACAGACTGTGAATACCTCTGCTAAAATTGACAGTTATTTATATGGGTTAGAAGCTCATTTGTTGCGCCAAGTCACTGTTTCCAACCCTATATGACATAACAAATTCATGGTCCAATGGTGTTAAAGCACTTGGCCTGTCCTGCAATAGCCCTGTCTTTCCATCTCATTGACATGTTTGCAGTTGCCTGTCTTGCCTCGCAATACATACACATTCGCGTTGCTTCAACCATCATGCCGACACCTTGGTGGCTGACAGTGGCTTGTTGCTTCTACCATTACTATGACTGCACTGCTATTTTACCAAAAAATAGTGATGGTACTACAGTACCTCCCACCTTTGAGGGACCCAAACCCTGAGCCACTATCCTGGACCAGCCTACAACAAAACTTAATGTACATGGACAACAATGTACAATATTTACAGTTTTCTTTCAAAGTACTAAGTAGCTTGAGCCACTAGGTTCACAGTCTGTACCCTAAAGCTTTAGCCTCATGGCACATCGTTCGTCTATGCTTAACACTCTTTCAAAATCTTTACCTACAAGTAACAGTTTGTACCTTCTCTTGTTAGTATTTCACAGTCAGTTATTTCTTTGTAAGATCACAACACACAGTATACAACTGATAGCATCGCCTCTTGCTAGTCTTTCCACCAAGGCAACTCTCCATGTGCCGTTTACTGTCTCACAAGAATCAATTAAGGGCCCCATGCCCTGCTCAGTACTGTTTTATAACATCTTACTTACTAGAAAGCATATCCCTTATTACTACTTGCACTGCAGTGTTCATGCACAACAACGATTATCTTTCACTTTTCACTTGAAAACTAATAACAATACTGAAAAACTTCTTCTCTCTTAATAAATTATCCTTGGACAAATCTTATTTGATAGCTCGTGTTCTGGCTCCATTAAACACTTATGCTCAGCATCTCTTTTGTCTATCCAGTGGTTTTTTAACCTCTTGAGTTGGAAACTCATTTGGAACTTTATTCCTGAGACTTTGTTCCTGTATTTCTAGAAAACATGAACCCCACATATGGTACTACCACTCATAATACATTGCCGGGTAGTCATTCTGTATGACATAGAAATCAGTGGCACATTTGTCCACGTTCCATGGTCTCTAAACAACACCTAGTGGTGTAAATACTAGTGCAACTTAATCACTCATGTTGTTATCCACGTCACTCCCATACAGCACACGCTTACTTCATCTGGCAGTACAGATACTGGTACTTAAAGATTCCACATTATATCGGAGCTGATACTTCTACATTACTAAATATCAACATTGTTGGTACCCCACACAGTGCGTAAACTCAAAAGGATTTATTCTCTTTACAAATTATCTTAATTTTCCCACTTATAACATCATCCCTCTAGTTGTCGAAATTTGCCCTGTTCCCCACAGGATTGATATGTTTTGACATGTTTAACTACATTAACAGTAGTTGCAAATCTAGCTGGAACAGGTAACCTAGATATAGGTCTGTTCTCATCCCTTTCAACTTTCTCTTCCTCCCACCTCTCTGTTTCTTCCCTCTTTCTTATTTCCCTCCTAGTCTTCTTCCATATTTCCTCAATCTCCGCTGCAAATCGTCCCCATACTCCAGAGAATTGTGAAGGGCTGTTTTCTTCTCCCTAGTCTGAAGTGCTTTGAGTCTCTTAGACAACATTTTGTTGTCCGTTTATATCGTAAATTTTAGATTGTCTGCTCTTATTGTATCTGCTTAACTTGCTACAATTTTTGACACCTCCACCATAGTATCCACCTGTGGGTCCAGTAGTGGAAAACTAGCTCCCTGTGGTACTGATCACGACAAGAGTATCCTTTGTCAATTACACAACCACAAATGACGAGGACATTTAAATGTACCACTATCCAGTTACTTCTCACTACATACTGAGCCATAGTCCTTGCTCAACACCATTGCCCATTTCACACAGATGATACTAACATACGTTTTGTACCATTCTCGGGCCTCAGTATCATGAAAACTCAGTTCAGTAAATACAATAGTAAAATAAACTAAAATTATGAAACGGAAACTTAATAATAATATTATTGTAACACTTCTTACTGTAACTCAACTACTCTTCCTGAGTGGCTGCTCATAATTACTACTTCACATACTATTGACAGAACTCAGTTACACTTCCTAAATCACTACACATGGTTAACACTTTATGTACTCCTAGACATGAGCTGCATCCTTCAGTCATGACAACATGTACTGAAAAACTAGAATTCTTATTCACACATTCACAGAACGCTTTAACTACCCAACATATACTGAAATTACCAACACAATTACACATTTGACACAAGATGTATTGACTCCCCATGATACTCGCAGTCAAATAAAAACATAAACAAAACCACTGCACTCCCCTACTACATGTTGATGAAAATGGAACCCTGCAAGTCATCTTCTTCATACATGGATGGTGGCTGTAGATCCTTTCCTATCACCAGTTGAAGTGGCCTGGTGTAAAATGCCACTCCTGTGCATCGTTTGGTAGCAGCCATGAGTTGTGGGGAGTGTGTAAGCTGTGGGCAGCTCAGAGAAACAATGGCAGAAACTGAACTGAGTGAACCATGAGCTACTACGCTTGCAGTGCTGAGGCACGGCGACCACATCCCCATTGGACAAGCAGTGTGGATGGCTCAAGGTGTGCTACAGTGGCAAGCTAGAGGCTCAGAACGGCAGCTGTGTCATTTTCACCCAGGACTGCTGACACCAGGATCCCATTCATTGTGCAGCATAGTAGCTCACAGAAGGTATCAGCAGTGTGGAAGATTGTTGGAATATTTTCAGAGGATGGGACTTACCCTTGTGAGAAAAGTCATATGACACCAGGACGCTGACACCAGCATAGAAGAGAGTGCAACTGTATCGCCCTAGGTGTGATTTGCTGCCCTCCAGGGCAGGAGTCTGGCTGCTGCTGGTGTAAATCTCGATGTACACAGATCAGCCAAAACATTGTGACCACTACACACCGTGACCTTGGATGCAACCTGGTGGCGTTGCAGGTACTTGACGTGGTAACAAAAGTATGTAAGCTGAGGAGACATGAACAAGGGTCCCCCTAGCAAATATGTTGGTTGCGGATGGGGAAATCCATCGAGATAAGCGACTTTGAGAAAGGGCAGATTATTATTATTCATAGCCTGTGAACGAGTATCTCGAACTTGAAAAAGCTGCTCAAATGTTCACGTGCTACTGTTGTGAGCATCTACAGAAAGAGGTAGAAGCACAGTGAAACTACCACTAGGCGCTAAGTGGTTGGACGACCACAACTCTTCACAGAATGAGTGTTCGGAGGCTTGTCTGCTCTGTAAAGTAGGATAGATGGTGATCTGTGGCATCTTTACCAAAAGAACAAAATGCGGATGTGTGCACAAGTGTTTTGGAGCACACCATTCAGCGTAGATTGTTGGATATGGAGCTCCGCAGCACACCACCCCTACCAGTTCACATTTTGATCCAAAGACATCGTCAATTACGATTGCAGTGGGCATGGGACTACGGGAATTCGACCGACGATCAATGGAAATGGATCGGCCCTTCAGGTGAATCATATTTTTTGCTACACTAGGTCGATGGTTGTCTCCACAAATTTCGTCATCGAGGTGGACGGTGGCTTGAAACGTGCAGCGTGCCACGGGTGCAGGCTGGTGGGAGCAGTAGTATGCTGTGGAGGACATTCTCCTGCGCTTGCAGGGAAAATGTGATAGTAATCGAAGAAACGCAATCAGTTGAGAAATAGCCTGCGTTCCTTGACACTTGATGTCTTCCCCAACATCGATGTCATCTTTCAGCAGTATAACCGTCCATGTCTCGGAGCCAGAACTGTTCTACGGTGATTTGAGAAGCATTATAGTGAACTCATGTTGTCTCGGCGACGAAATTCACCTGATGTAAATCCTAAGGAATCCATCTGAGTCGCTATCGGTCGTCATCTCCGCGTACGCAAATCAGCGGCCTGTTTACACGAGTTACATGACCCGTGCGTAGATATTTAATGACATATACCTCCACCAACCTACCAACAAACTGTCGGATACCTGACACGTAGACCAGTTATTTATTTCGTTCCAAAGACGGACAAACATCTATTAAGCAGCTGGTCGTAATTTTTTGGCTCATCAGTGAATATTTTCACAAATTTTTCAAGATTTTTCAGGAACTTTCCCATATTATTATTATTATTATTATTATTATTATTATCATAACATTTATAAAGAAATACTAAAGAACTTTCTCCTTTGTCATCGAAACTCAACTTCAAACTTAAATGCTTACTACAAATGTGTCCTAAAGTCAAGCAGGTGGGAGGCAATTTCTGTTATAATAGTCAGTAGTTCTGCATTCAGGCTGACTTGATCGCAATGGTGAAAGTCAAACATCAGCAAAGAAAGACTTTATTGCCCATCGGACGCATTTCGGCGTTTATCCATCATCACATATCTACAAAAAACCAGTTGCAAAAATATTTTATGAAATGTAATAATGGATAGCCACAGCACTCCACTTTGAAATTACCTGGCACAAACTGTATTACACCTACCCAGTAGCGATTGCTGTACATAGATATGGCGTTTCAAATTGTATGTGAAACAAACATTCGCAGACTACAGAAAAAATTTTGCACAGTTCAGATCAAGAAGACGTTTTTGCCAGCAGATGGCATTACAAAATGTATAGTGGTGCCAAGGCGCATCAGCTAACGTATATTTATTATATTGTGTGTCTTATGTCTGTGCACCAACTTATTATAAAAGAAATTTTTTCTTAATACAAGTAGTAATGATGACTTTACAGTGATAAAATGTTGCACAAATTATTTGTTTGAAACTGGGAGTATTTCATGGCGCCACACGTCGTTAAAAGTCAAAATCACAACTGCGGAATATGACAAGCTAAATCAAATAAAAAATATAAAATACTAATACAAATATATGTCACAAACTTATATAGAGGCAGAGAGACAGGAGAACGGGAATGCAATATTTTCGTTAAAATAGGTCAGTTTGTCTGTCAGACTTAACATCAGGTACCAGAAAGTACCCAATATGTGGTACTGCACTTAACTCAAATAGAAGGACCATTTTCTACTAATAAACACAACCAGTGTTTTGTGAAACAGAGAAAATATTTTAGTATAACCAAATTCAGTCGTAGGGGGGGGGGGATGATTACACGCTATGTCCATATAAAACTAAGGAATGTTTATAGGTGCCACGCATCTTCAAATTTTTTAATCATCGCGTCCTGTGATGCTTCACAAAATATGTAAACTGAAAGTATAAAATAGATATGTAGTCGTACATCCCAAACCATGAAATATAAAACACAGACAGAAATTGAAGGAGGGAGCGGGGGCAGGGGAGGTGCACTATATAAAAATTAAACGGAAACAGGAGCGTTTATCAGAATCAGACATTTGTAGCCCACAGCCACACTCATAATAAATCCTGGAAAATATCGAGAAGTCATCTCCTGTGGGAATGGATGTGCTCATTCAAAATTCCATGTTGGTTACCATTAAAATGCGCTTAAATCTCAGTTTCTTCCAAAATGTCTAAGTCTGAGCCTCTTGGCTCCATGTGTAAGATCGTTAGAGATTTTCCAGTCGTAACTAAACAATGCTTCTTATCACTTAAATGACAATTCACAACAGTGTTCCCTGTATCTGGTTAAAACTTTCTTCTTGCATCTGAGTATACTAAACGTAGGCAGATTACTATTAATTCAAATCTCTCAGTTCTTTGGTCACAAATAAAGTTCCATGGGAGTGTTTTACCATTACATCCAACTGCAGATAGATATGAAGGTCCAAATTACAAAATTAACCGTTTTTGATATGCTAAGCTAAAAGCTGCATTCAGTTTTGAGGAAACACACTCCATCAAAAATAGTTGCGAGATGGCAATGATATTAAGAGAAACTAAGATTCTGCATGAGACAGTAATGGCGCCACTGGATATAATCGATCTGTATACAGATTTTTCAGTTGAAGAGACTTCAAATATCGTAAGCTTGAATCTTCTTAAGCATATGAAGCTTACAGTAGGGGTAATTATTGAACTGTTAGACTTGTTGCTCAAAAATGGCTCTGGGCTCTATGGGACTTAACAACTATGGTCATCAGTCCAGACTTGTTGCGTATAACGCTAGCCTTTAACTGTTTACCTTTTAATGGTAAGACATCTTCAAAAGGATGGTCTGGAAATGGGTTACTGTCTTTCTGGCAGACATTTTCGTAATACGCAGTCACTACATCGAGTTCTAGGTCTTCCTTCTAAGGGCTTGGTGTTGAGTTCAGTTTTCGGCCATTGGTTGTCCTGCATTCGAGCAACATGCCCTGCCCACTGGAGTCATCGTGTCTTCATTATAGCCACGATGTTCAGCTCTTTGTAAATATCATACGACTCTGTATTATGACAAATCCTCCATTTTTAACTCTCATTATCGTAAACGGTCCAAAAATCTTCTGAAGGACTTTCCTTTCAAATGTCATCAGTCTGTTGAGATCTTGCTTGATTGTACTCCAGGTGGCACATCCATATGGTACTACTTGCTGATGGACGAGCTTGGAAATTCCTTCGTCGTGAAATTCGGCCACCTGCGCCTTCAACCACGTGGTTACCTCTTCTTGAAGCTGTGCGTCGTCATCAAAACGCTGCATAGCCAACCACTTCTTCATTGCTGGGAATAAGTGGAAGTCGCTCGGTGCCAGGTCGGGACTGTACGGCGGATGAGGAAACAACTCCCACTTAAAAGATTCGAGAACTTCACGAGTGGCATTTGCCGTGTGGGCCCGGGCGTTGTCGTGAATCAGCAAGATCTTTCAGCCCAACTTTCCCCTAAGCTTGTTTTGTATTGCTCTTCTGAGGTTGTGCAGAGTTTGGCAATACCTTTGAGAGTTTATTGTAGTGCCTCTTTCCAGGAAATCCACAAAAATCACACCTATTCTGTCCCAAAAGACAGTCGCCACGTGGTTGAAGGCGCAGGCGGCCGAATTTTACGACGACGGAATTTCCAAGCTCGTCCATCGCTACGATAAGTGCCTTAATTTAAATTGCAACTATGTAGAAAAGTGGTATTTAAGTGTGGCTTTCATCTTTATATAATTAAAAAAATTTCCAATATTTTATTTATTTTTAATTCCAAAACGTAATGTACTTTGTGGATAGCCCTCGTATACAAAATTCAACTACTGCAATCTGTTCATGAAAGTGACAAACAGCAACGTGTGGAGTTCTGTAATTTCGTTCTTGGCAGGATGGAGGATGATAGTTTTCTTCCACAGGCAACATTCCATTTAAACGGAAAGATGAACCATCATAATATGAGAATATGGGGTTCGGAACAACCACATGAAGTTGTACAACATGAGAGGGACACTCCAAAATTTAATGACGTGGTCTGGTGGTATGGCCCCTTCTGAGACATTCTTCCAGACTTGTGGCCAGTCGTGGTTTGTGATGTTTGTCTCCACTTTGCTTCTGCCTTGCTTTCCTCATAATGCATCACAAATTTTTCTTGCTGTCTTCAGTTGTGGATTTGATATCGTGGGTAAAGCGTAAATTTTATCCATTATAATCTGCTTGAAGTAGCGGATCTTGAATGTTATCCAGCTGAAGTCTCTTGGCGCCTCCTCAGAATCCGGTTTGTAGTGTTTTAGTAAAGACGACGTGCTACAGTCAACATTTCTGTCCTCCATTTTCATCGTTCTATGGAGCAGCAGTGCCGCGCATTGTGTTCTGACATCTACCGGGCCAGCCCTCCTTCCTCTCTTTAAAACTTTCCCGCCTCCGCAGCAAGTAGTATACAGCGTTTGCTGTAGACTTTCCTGTAGGTACATAACTTGTGCCATGTACCATGCTTTCGAGAGGATCGTCATGTCGGTTAACTGTTCTAGAGTTAGGCATCTGTTGGAATCAGTTCTGACCAGGACTCTGATGATGTTTAGATTATTCCACCAGTTTTCTGGAGCCATTTTTAGTGTGTAGTGCTGTCGCTTGACACCTAGTGCATTATGATTTTCAGACCCCTAGTACCACATTCTGGCGTTTCCTATCGGAAGCAACATTGTATTCCTGGGGTTTGTTTTTGTTCTAGATGCCTTGCCGAACGAGTCTATTACTGAAAAAAAATATCGATATCTTCCTTTTCTTATTTGAGAATGTCCATATATTCGAGGTATACCATGCATGTTTTCAGCGAAATACTTTGCTACTGTTTTGTACCCCGCGTTCAAGAGAGTTATTGGGCGGAAGTCCGTTAGTTGTTTTGCAGCTTTTGTTTTCGGAAGCGGAGGGTTTGTCCGTTCTAGGAATGAGAGTGCAATCTCTGTTCCGTCTAGAATCTTGTTTACAGTTTTTGTCAGTGCGACACCTATAATGTCCCAGCAGGCGACATAGAGCTCTGAGGTATTCCGTCTGCTCCCGGGGCTTTGCGTTGGCGCAGGTTCTGAAGACGGCTCTCACTTCGTTCTCTGTCACGGTCTCAGTCAGCAGAGCCCGAACATTGTTGTTTAGCAAGTCTTCACGTTTCTTCTAGGACTTTTGTTGTCTTTGCTTCGTCGTCTGGAGCATCGCTCCTGAAGAGGTCAGTGAAATGTTTCTCTATGTGGCGCCTCATGTCGCGTTTGGTCGTCAGCTTTTGTCCTGTTGTGTCGCAGACTTCTCTGATGGCTCTGCTGTTTGCCCTTTCTCTCTCTCTGTGCAAGTGGTGCAACGTGGCAGGTTTATCTTCGATAGCGCCGTGTGGCTCGCTGCGAGCGACGAAGTCTTTCATTTGCTGTCGTTTGATGTTTAATATGTGTGCCTTTATCGCCCTGACTCGCGTTAGAAGGAGGTCGTCATCTGCAGATCCATTCAGTGTGTCCTTCAGACACTGTGTGTAAAAGTTTGCTGTGTTCTTCCTCCAGAAAGTCTTTCCGAGCTTTGCCTAATCAGTGCCTTCTTCGTTTGAGGCTTCCCACGTTCGACCCATCATTGTGTGGTGAACATATATTGTCTTCGCGTCTGTAGGCTATTATGTACAGTCTAAACTATCTCTTGTTGTAGTTTGTCGTCTCTGAGGTGTTGCGTGTTCAGCTTCCATGTTGCTCTTCCTCCTGAAGTTTTCCTTGTTGTCAGTTGCAGCTTGCACTTGCAGGCACAGTGGTCGGAGAAGATCACAGGACAAACTTCTACACGCGATACAGAGGCAGCCAACTTCCTGTTCATGTTAAGTCCTGTCGAGCCTGATTCTTCCGCGGTTGTGAATTCAGCTGCGTTTTGGTGCAGTAGACGCCAGGAGTCGTCTAGTTTTAATCTTCTTGCTGCTCTATGCACAAATTCGTTACTGGGATTTGATTTTCCGGGGCGACTAAGCAGTTGAAATCTCCTCCCAGCACAACGTTGCTATTGTTGTGCAGGAGGAACTCGCAGGTATCTTCATTAAAGAACTGACTCCTGGACCACTTATTTTCTGTGCCCTACGGCGCGTAGATGTTGACGAAGTACATGTTTTCTATTTCGACACCCATCCCCTGGCTGTCGGTCATTATCTTGATGTTATCAGTTCCAATACCGTTTCGCACATTATAGCAGTTCCAGGTTTTGTTTCTGCATCGATGTTTGTGAAGACATTGAATCCCAGTACATGTTCTATGTTGGTGGCGACAATTTCTTGTAGCATTGCTACATCGGCAGCTTGGTGCTGCAGGAAATCTGTGAGAGTGTCTATCTTTATAACTGAACTCATCTTATTGACGTTACACATAATGATGTTATAGGCAGAGCGCTCCTGAATTTAAGTGCTGTGTGGAGTTGGATGGTGTGGCTACTGTGAGCAGTTCGGCCAGAGGACAACGTCCGCTGGTTTGGTGTTTTGTTTCCTTGTGCTCACGAACGATGTGTCCAACGCTTTTCCATCGGATGTCTCCATCCTTTCATCATTGGATTCGTGGCTTTGGCTTCACCTTCTGTTGCGTTGTCTTTACTCTTTCATTCATTGTGTATCGTTTCCTTCTTTGCACTGATCGTCGGGTTCCTTGAGGATATACGAGGTGGGCGTGTTCGTGTTCGATCTGGCGGCTGAGCCGGTGACAGCTAGGGCCGTAGCTGGCAGCTGGGTGGATCTTCTCGCACCTCTCTGGCAGGCGGCGGCCTGCTCGGTGGCTTTTGTCTGCTCGTTCTCTGAATGACTCAGCTGCTGCTTTTTGCCGTGCTACCTGTAGCAGTCGTGGGGACTGGAGGGGACCGTGACAGGGGGCGGAATTGCTGGCTGGGTCTCTACAGCTGGAGGGGCTGCTCCCGCTACGGCTGCTATGACAGGCTCTTAGCTTGTGGGCAGGCTCTTGGCCCATTACAGCTTCAGCATAAGTCGTAACATTTTCGCTGTTTTCATGCAGCAATTGGGCCAGCCGCCTGTTCTTTGGAGAGTTTTGTCTCATGTGCTCTGTCGAGTTGCATATAGAGCACAAGGGGGTCTGGCCACTGTATTGAATTACTCCCCTGTGGCCACCGATAAAAATGAATGATGGTATGTGCTTACTCGAAAGCGTGCATACAGATTTGACCCCTGAGTCTACTCTGTTTCGATGTTCCTTTCCCCGCAAGTCCCTGGTCACGTACAGAACTTCACTGTATAATTTGAGGCAGCCGTACTACCTCTTCACACCGTTTTTCGAACGGGAGGTTGCACACCATTATGTTGCGACGCCATGATCGGCAAACACGATCTGTACGTTTTTTATGTTCTTAGTTATTTAGTTCTTCAAATCCTATATGTATAGAATACATACAAGGATATTGGACATGGTTAGGTATTTACGAGATATAATACAGTTTGTATTGCAATCCTAAGGACTAAATATTGAAGTAATTTAGCTTCATACATACAACAAACATTACAGGCAGCATACAAAGCAGAATATTAATAATGCATCTTTATTTTTGTTGTTTGGCTTTTATATATTCTGTCAGATTGTAAAAGCAATGATCAATTAAACATGCCTTTACTTCAGCCTTAAAACTACAGAGTTTACCTATTGATTTAATATGGTTAGGTAGATTATTGAAAATCTTTATCCCAGTATGTAGTGTGCCTTTTTGGCACAATGATGTTCTCACCTGTTTCATATGAAGGTCAGATTTTTGCCTTGTATTGCGTGCATGTATATCTTCATTTTTTAATAAGATAGCTGGGTGTCTATCAATATATTGTTTGATGAAAACTGATGTTTCGTAGATAAAAATGCAAGGAAGAGGAAGTACTGACAGTTTTTTGAATATGGGTCTGCATGATTTCGTATTGTTTACCCCTTCAATAATTCTTAGTATTCTCTTTTGCATCCTGAAAAGTTTAATATTTGTTGTTGTATTGCCCCAGAAGATTATGCCATATTTAATTACAGAATGCACATAGGAGTAGTATACATTTAACAGGCTGGCTTTGCTGCAACTCATAGTACCTTCCCTGTTTTTGAAACAGTGTCTCACATCTGACTTCCATTTTTAATAAGATAAACAGGCTTTGCAAGGTAAAGTCTCACTGTAGCCCTTCAATTTCTTCTTCCTCAATCTTTAGTACTTCATGCATCCATTCTTTGATGTCCAAGGATGAAGGTCTCTCGAAATTTCTGTCAAACGAACACTGTATTGTGGTTGACATTTTCATGGATTGGGTTTTACTCACCAATCGTTGACACACACGGGACTCGCCAGTGGCTATGCCGTGCACCCACGGGCACGGTGCGGCAGAAGCCAGCAGCGTCGGCGAACGGCGCAACGGCGACCGCCAGTGGCGTGGGATCAGCCTGTCCTGCGGCAGACAATAGCGCGGAGCACAAGGTGTTCCAGGCGGGAAGCCAGCCAAGTACTGGTGAGGTTCGAACCCACAACCTCCTACATGTGAAACTATTATCCTATCCATTACACCATGCAACCAGCCTATTTCCCGCCACTTTTTAATGCTATTGAATGTCACACAAAGTTCTGAATTTTTTCACACAGTTACTCGCAAATGAAGGCCCTCCAGGCTGAATGACTGCATTGTTGATACCTGGGATCTTAACCCACATAGCCATATGTTGTTGTTGTTGTCTTCAGTCCTGAGACTGGTTTGATGCAGCTCTCCATGCTACTCTATCCTGTGCAAGCTTCTTCATTTCCCACTACTTACTGCAACCTACATCCTTCTGAATCTGCTTAGTGTATTCATCTCTTGGTCTCCCTCTACGATTTTTACCCACCACACTGCCCTCCAATGCTAAATTTGTGATCCCTTGATGCCTTAGAACATGTCCTATCAACCAGTCCCTTCTTCTAGTCAAGTTGTGCCACAAACTCCTCTTCTCCCCAATTCTATTCAATACCTCCTCATTAGTTATGTGATGTACCCATCTAATCTTCAGCAGTCTTCTGTAGCACCACATTTCAAAGGCTTCTATTCTCTTCTTGTCCAAACTATTTATCGTCCACGTTTCACTTCCATACATGGCTACACTCCATACAAATACTTTCAGAAACGACTTCCTGACACTTAAATCTATACTCCATGTTCACAAATTTCTCTTCTTCAAAACGATTTCCTTGCCATTGCCAGTCTACATTTTATATCCTCTGTTCTTCGACCATCATCAGTTATTTTGCACCCCAAATAGCAAAACTCCTTTACTACTTTAAGTGTCTCATTTCCTAATCTAATTCCCTCAGCATCACCCGACTTAATTCGACTACATTCCATTATCCTCGTTTTGCTTTTGTTTCAAAAAGTCGATCTCACTACTGGGGAAGTCTCGTTGTTTGAAGAACAGACCCAGACATGGGTGACTCGGCAGGCTCCTTCAAATTGTTGCGTTCAAGGATGCACTTCACTGTGGAGTTGGAATCAAATAGAAGTCTTAACTGCTTTGACTTGAATATTAATGGACAATCTACAGATTTTTATTTACATATTTTCAAAAAAACCATCCAGCACTGATGTAATTATTAAAATGGACTTCTGTCACCCATGCACTCATGTCGATGTTCAACAGGTTAGATAAACTTAAAACCAGCATGTGTTAAAAAAGAAATTGATATACACAGATAGCTCTGAAAAATGGTTGCAATCAGCGTACTAAAGGAGCATTTATGAATCAGATTTCACTAGAAGGAAAAAAAAATCTATGCCAAATCAACCCTAGAGTTCAACCTTAATTGAATCTACATATATACTATACATGGCATTTCTGTAAACGAATTACCAGTGCATTTAAAAACGACAATATACAAATTAGCTTCCAGACGCCCAAGAAACTTAAAACAGTTTCATGCTCATCTGTTGACAATCAGTAGAATACATTTACAAAGTGAGAGTGTATAAAAGCACTTGTGGATACTGTGATAATGTTTACACTGACTAGACAGATCGCGTCTGTCTTTTGAACCAGATTCAGGAAACACTGCCATAAAAATATTGCCAGATTCAGGGAACACTGCAGTAAAAATACAATTGCTATGGGCTGTAGTCTCAGTGATAAAAATTTCATCGTTTAGCTACAACTGAAAAGTCTCTAACAATTTACACATGGCTTAAAGGCTTAGACTTAGATATTTTGGAAGAAACTGAGATTTATATGCATTTTAATAGTAACCAGCATGGAATCTTCAATGAACAGATCCACTCCCACAGGAAATGGTTCTTCGATATTTTCCAGGATTTATTATGAGCGTGGCTGTGGACTACCAATGTCTGATTCTGACAAACACTCATCTTTCTGTTCAGTTTTTATATAGTGCACACCCCCCCCCCCCATACCCCCTTCCTCGCCCCCTCTAATTCCTGTTTTCTATGTTTTATAGTTTATGGTTTGGGATGTACAATTAAACTATCTATTTTATGTTTTCAGTCTACAGCTTCTGTAAAGCATCATGGGACCCGATGATTTTAACATTTGGAGGTGCATGCACCAAGTAACATTACTCAGTTTTATGTGGATATTGTATGTAATCCGCCATGACTGAATTTTTTGATACTAGAATATAATTTCCCATAACCCCCCCCCCCACCAACCCCCCCCCCCCCCCCCACCAACCCCCCACCCCCTCACCCGCCCGCCCCACTAATTTTTACCATCTATGTTTTATTTTATATGGTTTGAGATGGACGATTATGATATATATTTCATACATTTCATACTCTGAGTTTATAGCTTTGTATAGTGTCACAAGACGCTACAATTTTAATGTTTGTCAGTACATGGAATCAAGTAATATTTCATAGTTTTACGTGGACATAATGTGTAATTCCGCAAGACTGATTTTGGTTATGTTAAAATATTTCCTCTGTTTCATAAAACTCTGGTTGCGCTCATTAGTAGAAAATGGTTCTTCTGGTTGATATAATTACAATAACGCATATTGGTTACTTCCTGGTACCGAATTTAAGTCTCAAAGATGGACAGTCCTAATTTAATGAATATAATATCCACTTCCCGTCTCTCTCCCTCTATTTAAATTTGTGGCATATATTTATATTGCTATTTTATATTTTAATTTGATTCAGCTTGTCATATTGTACAGTTGTGATTGTAGCTTTTGACAATGTGTGGTGCCATGTAATACTCCCAAATTAAAACAAATAATTTCTGTATCCTTTTATCACTGTAAAGCCATTTGTATTAAGAAAATATTTATTTTATAATAAGTTGGTTTACAGTCATCAGACACACAGTATAATAAATATACATTAGTTGGTGCACCTTGGTGCCACTATATGTTTTATATGCTAGCAAAAATGTCTTCTTGATCTGAACACTGCAAAAATGGTGTCTGTAGTCTCCGAATGTTTGTTTCACATATAACTTGAAACGCCATATCTATGTGCAGTAATTGCTACTGGTTAGGTGTAACACAGTTTGAGCCAGGTAATTGCTATCAAAGTGGAGTGTTGTGGCTATCTGTTACTGTTTTACATAATATTTTTGTAACTGATGTTTTGTAGATATGTGATGATGGATAAATCCCAAATTGTGTGATATTGGCAATAAAGCCTTCCTTGCTGATGTTTGACTTTTATCATTGTGATCCAGTCAGCATCAATGCAGCAACAACATTTTCCTCATTATTTAACTTCATCAACTGATCTTCATTTATCTTCACAGAAATTTTACTGTAACCTCAGCATCATCAACATCATCAGCAATCACATTATCCCTACTTTCATTGATATCAATAAAACTAACCATCTTCTTTTCGTTCCCCCTCCTCCTCCCCCCCCCCCCCCCCAACTGCTGATTATCATCATCCTCATTGTTCACTAAGGTTTTGGTATTCACTAAGTCGCTTCCTCCATCTGTTAATATATCACTAAATACCTTTCTTATATCAAGAATTCTATTCACCATAAATCATTTTACAATGATATTGGCTTCGTCATACAGGATGTACGAGTACATACAGAATAATAATATAAACAAGTGTCAGTAGATTATAGATTCAGCACAACCATTATTCCCCATTTCAAATCTATCCTGTACTTTGTTCCCTAACCCAAATGTAAAAAATTTGTAATAATCCCAGTACCCAGATCAAAATTTTCAGCATTTTCTTGTTCACAACTATCATCTCATTTTTCTTTTTTTATCATTCACCAAAAATCGAAAATCAACTTATTTAACTAATGCTGTCCTTCAAAATTTTGTTTCTGAAATTTCTGACTCTTATTTTCTCTGAAATTTCTATTTAATTCATTGGTCTGATTTTTGTTTGATCCCCTCACTTCAAACTTACAAACCCTTATCGGAGTGACCCTCAGTTTCCCAATATGACCCCTTTCCCATATGCTCATTCTGTTTTCAAAATCTTAACCCACATTTCTGTCCCTTCCAGATCTGTTATAACCCCTTTTCATCCCACCAATCAGATAACATCCCTGTAGTTTCCATATTCCCTGATTTCCCTCAGTAACACTGTGATTCCACTTCCTCTCCATATGGATTATTTCCCTGAAATTTTGCCTATTCCCTCTTTCCAAATTCCTGTCTAGTTTGTCTAAATATTTCAAAAACTGATCTATTGAATCATCTGGTCCATATAGTAACCCCCATTGTAATCTTTCAGCCACACAACAGTCATCTTCAGGAAAAGTTCTCATTGGGAGGTTAGTCCACATAACACAACTGTTAGTACACAAGTTAAATAAGTTCCTTGTTACTGGCACTTCTTCAGTTTCTACTATATTCCTTATTACATTACCCAGTTCACTTTCTGACACTGAACATCTTTTTGCAAATACACACATTGCCAGTGGCATTTTTTGAACCTTATTTAATTTGGAGTCCAATCTAATCAAATTACCCACTGTATCATTAGTAAATATCCACATTTAACTTTGTAAAACCCCTTTCAAGTCACACAGTTCTTCCTTAAGCTTGTCATCTTCATCTGTAGTCAAATTTCTAAATTCATCAAATTTGTTCTCATTCTTGCTTCTTTCCTTAAGAGATTCATCTTCTGAACTAACTATTTTGCTCTCATATACATCCACTCATAAACACATGCCCTTTAAGGCAGTTTCGTCGGGCTTAAGTCCTTCTAAGGTTTTCCTATTAATTTGCAGTTTGCATTCAATCTTTGACAATCTTTCACACTTTTTCCTTAAGTATCAACTGTAATTGTTCACTGTTCTGATCACTGTTGGCAAGTGACTAGCTTATCTCACCTCAAATTCTTCTTACCAATTTAACCAAATCCAAAGACTCATTTTCTTTCACTACCTTGTCCACAGCCTGATCACCTCTAATGAACCCCAACTGTTCAACTATCTTCTTGTTGATCGCAATTATTTTCAGTCACTGCCATATTAAGCAATAGTTTCAGTTGAAATTTAAAAAAAAGACACAAATTTTACTTATCTTTGTTTTCTTGATAGGTCTACAAAATCTGCAAACAATAGTTCTGCAGCAACAGAAAGACAAATTCATCATGAAATAAAAGTCAAAATATTCGGAGACAGCCATACATGCAATGTTTCAAATTTAGTATCAAACTCTGCTATTTCTGAGTGTCTCAGCTGGTGTTAAGCCTGGAGCGAAGTTCGAAAATATGATTAGGTTCAGTTCTACTAAAGGTGATGGTTTGTTCTCATAGCAGGATCAAACGATGTTTACTCCAAAATATAAATAAATAAATAGTGAAATTTGATGAACAAATGAAACTTTAAAACACTTCTATTCGAGTTTAAAAGTGTAAGACTTCTTGAGGTCAACAGTTATGACAAAGCTAGTTTCACAACACATGGACAACACCTGAATCTATATGATAAGAAAAGACTTGCATGAAACAAGCCTGTTGACAAAGTAATGCATGAAGGCAGCTGGAGAAACAAACAAGCCACCAACACCCTAAGCACACACACACAGCAAAACTAGCGAAAGGGGCCAATTCCAACTGGATTTGGCCCAACAATAACAATCCAGAAGTTGTACTTATTGCATAGGGGGGAAGTTCCTTTACTGTGCCATCAAACTAATCCTAAAGATTCTTTACCTGATAATGTATGCAGTAGTAATTTCATTATGCATTTGAACATTTTATAGTCTGTCTGAAGGAATGATCAGCAAGCTTTATGACATGCAAATTCTGTTAGAAAGTATGAAAAGTCAGTAAAGGTAATATGTTTAAATGAACATTGGCTTAAAACTGAAAATATAAATCTTCTCAATATATTTACAGGCTACAAAATGTCCACCAGCTTTTGTTCATCTAACAGGTATGTATCAAAACACCCAGTTTCTACCCGTTGGCTACCCACAGAGAGACTGTTTCACAAGGCTCGGATTGCACCTAAATAGAAAGGCTAAGAAACTTCTCAGCTATAAAACTCTGGAAATGTTGACTGCAGCTAGCAGAAGAAGAAATAAAGGGCAGTAGCAGAATCATCGGCATCAGCTACTGCAGCAGAATCATCAACCAGTGGCAGCTAAATCAGCATCAATTGAAACAAAACTATTATTATCAGAAGAAGCAGCAGCAGCAGCATCCACAGAAAAAGCAACATCAGCATCCCAATCAACAGCAGAACCACAACAACAATTCGTAACAGCAGCAGAGCCCCATTCACCCATGACAGCAGCTACCCCAGAATCAGAATCATTGCCATCAGAAACACAGACAAGAGAAGAAGCAACACCAACAACAGAAAATGCAGCATGAACACTGGCAGAAGTAAAAGGAGCTGCTCTTTCTCCTAACAAGAGAACCATGGTGTGAAGAAAACACAGTGGTGAGAAATTTATGAGAAGTTGTGCACAGACAGATAAAATACAGTGAAAAAAGTTACTTATTGCATTGGAATATAAATTGTTTGAAGGCAGGTATTACCAAAATTGAAGAATTGCAAATTATCCTCAGTGAAAGCAAATATATCAAAGCTGTCTGTTTAAAAGTGCATTGGTTAACTAGTGACTACATAATTTTTTAAAATAAACTGGAACATTTCAATGTGGCAAGCAGCTTTTGGAGAAAAGAAAGATCGCATGGAAAGTCATGCATTCATCTCAATACCTGCCTTAAGTATGAAATAAAGACAGATTTTGATTACTTAAATGAGGGGTGCTCTTTTGAAAGCTGTTGTGTTGTACCAAAAGAGATGAACACAATAGCCATATCAATTTACAGAATTTCAGGAAGTACATCTAAAACTTCCTCGTATAATCTCCAGTGCCTTCTTGATAATCTTAAGAAAGTAAGGAAGAAAACTATTATCACAGCAGCTGGTTTTAATCTAAATGTGAAAAGGCATGACTATAGCTCAAAACAGTTTAGTGACTTATTTTAGAACTCTGGTTTTAAACTAAATTTTTGTGAATTCAGTAGAGAAAATGCTTATTCAGCTGCTTATACAGACAATATCTTAACAAGTTACATGTTTGACTTCAAAAACAAGTTTTGGTTGTACTTAGGAATTTCTGACCATTCTGCATTGTTTATTGAGCTGCCAGGAATAGCTAAACCAAATGTTTAGAAAGGTTTTATGAAAAAAAAATTTTTGTGAAAATAACTTGAACCTGTTCCGTGACAAGATAGATGCAGCAAAATGGCTCATAGAAAATAATGTGTCAAGTGCTGAGAACTTTGATAAAGTTCTAAGAAGTTTTCTAGAGGGGTTCAGTGAATCATTCCTGCCAAGGATCTGTCACCGAAAAGCCAAAAGTAAACTAAAATGGTTACTCTAGGATTTAAAATATCTAGTACTATAAAACAAGACCAGAATAAAGAGCTGAAATGTAGTAAGATTCCTGACTTTATTAACTTTGTGAAATGTCACAAAGTTGTATTTAATAGTGTTGTAAAAACTGCCAAAAGAATGTCAAATTATGAGTCATAATGATAAGTCTAAGCAGTGTAGCCTACTATTAAAACTGAATTTGTTCTCAATGCTTAATAAATTTCTCATAATTGTAGTGACATCTAATGCTGATGTGGTTACTTATCAAAACAGTGTACATCTCTTTGGCCTGGACCAGAATAGTGACCCCCCTTTAGTATTCAGTAATGTCTCAACTGAAGATGTAAAAACTGCTATTATGTCTTTAAAAAACAAAAACTGTGCAGGGTGGGATCAAGTCCCACTAAAATAATTAAATTTGTCTATGATAAAACTGAACACCTTCTATCTTTAATAATCAGCCAGTAATTTGAGCAAGCCAGCTCTCCTGATGTACTTAAGTATGCAGAGGTTAAGCCACTACACAAATAAGGAACAAGGGAAGATATGTAAAATACCATCCTATTCTGTTCTCTGAGTGTTATCCAAAGCATCCAGATAACAAATGTTACGATAAAACATGTTATTCTCGAAAACTAATATGTGTTCCAAAAAGGGAAAAGCACCATAAATCCAATCCACAAACTCATTGAAAAAATCACTCATCACTGGACAAAAGCAATGGAGTGGCAGGTATCTTCTGTGACCTTACAATGGCATTTGAATCATTCCATACTGCTTCATAAACTAGACAGGTGTGGCCTGAGACAAAATGCATTGCAGTGGCTTAGGTCTTATCTGACAAACAAGAAACATAAGGTAATCATAGATTCTAATACCATAAATTACACATCTCACTGGGATACAGTTTCACAAGGAGTCTTTCAAGGCTCAATCCTAGGGCCAATCTTGCTTCTCATTTACGTAAATGATTTACCATTCAATATCAGTGCCCAACCAGTCATGTTTGCTGATGATACTTCAGTACTTATGGAAAAAAAATGTGAAGGAAATTCCAGATGCTGTGCCTAATAAATACACTAAATAACTTAGATACATGGTTTCAACAAAATGGTCTTAAATTTAATAAAGACCTGGTTTACTCAGTTTAAAACCGGACAATCAAAAATCAGTGACATACATAAAAATCAAGTTATAGAAGCTCAGTCCATCAAATTCTTGGGACTGAACTTGCACAAAAATCTAAGTTGGCAAGCATATATAGATTATTTAGCTACTAGCCTAGCTTTTGCAATAGACATGGTATCTGGTGTATCAGACATAAACAGCAGGAAGGTGGTGTGCCACAGTTACTTTGAATCCATAATAAGATATGGTTTAATTTTGGGGGGGAATTCAAGTCACATGTCATGAACCCTACTACTTGAGAAAAGAATCATTAGAAAAATGTATGGTGCTTCTCCAAGAACATCCTGTATCCCACTCTACAAGAACCTAAAAATATTACCTGTCCCTACAGTGTACATATTTGAGATTTTCATCTTTGTACACACTAATCATTAGGTAATGGAAGAAAACAATTTCAAACATATGTACAACACTAGACACAAAGAAAATTTCATGCTTCCAACACATTACCTAAAACTATACCAACAGACACCCAAGTTTATGGAAATGAAAGTCTCCAATAAACACAAGGGTAGAGATGTACTGAAGTGAAAGCTACATGATCTAGTTGAAAAATGCTACTATTCAGTTGAGGAATTGATGAACGATGATATGATCATTTGAACAATGGGGGTATTTAACATCTTAGAGTTGTGTATAATGTTGTATGTATAAAATAACATTGGAAAATTTAGACACTGAGTACTGTACCTCATGAGAAAAAATAGTTCTACATAAACCAGTGCTGGTAAAATTAGAGTTAAAAAATTATGTAACTCTGTTTATCATAAGCCAAAAATTGGCATGTCTCTTGTATAGTACAATCAGATGATCTGTAAAATGTATATTATGAGTCAAAAACAAATACAATATAATACAATACAGGCTCTTGCATGCTTGTTCATTCCTGAGCAAATAATGAAATCAGACAGAATTTTAGCCATCTAAATGCAGAACTTACATTTGAAAGTTGTTGCATAGAATTGACAGAGTATAACATGTTAATTATCATTAAAGAGTATAACATGTTAATCATCAGTATATATGACAGCCTTGGGTGGTACCATATAAGCTCTGTGTTCTTAGGTAAATTTGAAATATTGTTACATAAATTAAAAACTGAAATACTGTGTAAGTAACTGGTTATATATCTTTACTTCAACACAGATATAAGAACTGATGACATATTTGCTTCACATTTAAAGAACCTGATACTCACAAAGGAGCTAAATCTAAATTTTAATCAATGCACAAAACTTACGGTAACTACTTCAATATGTATTGTAAGTCATTATAATTACAGTATCAAAGAAAAATTGCAGATCCCAGTGCCATATGTGAATCCTTTGATGATTTCTTCCTTAGTTGTAATAAGGCTGGTGACTGCTGACTACCAATTACAAATCCTAATATGCCAGAGAGAAATAAGCCGGGTTTTAAAGTTTCCCCTGTTTCAAGCTATGATGTTACTAAAATCATAATTGTACATCCACTTTCCCTCATAATCAACCAGTTTTTTGAAGAGGGATGTTTTTCAGATCACTTAAAAGTGGCAAACAAGATGATATGGGAAACTGTACGTAGGCCTATCCCATCATTATCAATTTTTTTCGAAAATTTGAAAGAGCTGCATGTAATCAGGAAGAAAATTATAATATATCCCACTACATTTTTTATGCAATCAGTATGGTTTTCAGAAATGCTGCAGCACAACCCAAGCAATAAATGAATTGGTCACAAAAGTTAGCAGTTGTGTCAATAGTAGAATTTGCATATTAGGCATCTTTTGTTATATTATCAAAGTCTTATATACTTTAAATCATGACCTGCTTCTTCAAAAACTGGCTAGCTATGTTTTTCAAGGAAAATCTCTTGGTTAGATGTCATCATACTTGGCATACAGTAAAGAAAGAGTACTTACTAATAACAGTGGAAAGAAATTTGTTTCTGGTTGGAAACATAATGCAATGGGTGCAATATTAGGGTCACTACTGTTTTTGTGTTACATCAATGATATGCCATGCCAGATTCAGTCAGATACCATCTTTCATGGAGATGACTCATCAGTGATGTAAACCGACAAAGACTGAATCCACTGTATTGAGCAGACACTTGTGGAAGTGGAGGCATGGGTAAAAAATAATAATTTGAAGCTAAACTTTGCAAAAACAGAAACTGTTGATTTTTCCAGAAAACAAGCAGTGCATTGTATAAGTGAAATCAACTATATGGACAAAAAATTGGACACTACGAGCTGTGTCAGATTCCTGGTGTGTTAATAAATGAAAACATGTGGAGTTATCATGAAGACTGCATACTGAGTCAACTGAACAGTCTTGTGTATCTGATGAAAAAGTAGTATCACAGATTTATCTGTAAAAAACCTGTATATTATGCATATTTTGTTTCAGTAGTTCAGTATAGCATAATTATCTGGCGGTCTGAGTAAACTGACCTGCTCAAAGCCTTTAGAGTATAAAAACAACCATCTGAGCCATGGTGGGAGCTAAAAGGAAACAACACTGCATATCTTTATTTGATAAGCTAGATCTAATGTCTATTCCAAGTATGTATATATAGGTGACAGTCTAGAATAGGGCCAGTGGTGTACTTACATGTTTCACACAGGAATGTTGTCAGTGCTTGCCATGATGTATGATAGGAACAAAAATAGATGTGTGAACTGTTTGTATTTTGAAGCCAATGAGAGAGCAGCAGGCAGATGACATGTTATGAAGTAATACATTCAGAAGAATGCGTGCAACATTGCTGTAAATGAGGATTATGAATTTAATTGTTCCTTGTTTGAGTCACAGATATTTACACTGTACTACTATCTACAAACCAAGGACAGCTTCGCAACCCACAACGTATTCAAAAAAGCTATTAATATTTCTCTGCTCTGTGTTGCCATGTAATCGATCTGTGGAAGCACACTGAGTAAGTGGAACAATGTTTTTTAATTAGATCATTGGTGAAGGTAAGTGGATCAATGTTTTTAATTAATTTGTGGAGGAGGTAGATGGATCAATGTTTTCTAATTAAATCATGGGAGAAGATAGAAGGATCAGTGTTCACTAATATATCAAACACATGACTCTATTATGAATAAACATTGATCTACCTGCCTTCTCTCATGATTTAGTTAAAAAATGATTGATTGTGTATTCATTTCACCACCACATTTGATACATTTTTGTGTCTCTGCAATTAATCCCTGAAAAATGCAGCAATGTCAGTTCACTTTATGGCACTCACTGCCATAATCATAAAATATTTCGCTTGAAATTCACTAATGCCTTGAACAACAGCAAACAAGACAATGATTTCAATTTTGGTGTTAAAAATACATTGCCCCTCTTGTCGCCTCTCATTGGTAATGTCAAAGAATCATCCCACTGGCTACACGAAACTGATGAGTTGTCAGCCTGTGAGCAATAGATAAGCATTGCCGTGACTGCTGCTGGCCCTGATCTAGACTTTAGCCATATGTATATATATGAGATTCTAATTTTCAAATAGTAACCTGCAACATTTTGAGGGCAACTGCTGCTACCAGACAAGACATAGGGAAAGTTACATGTTACGTTCCAATGGACTATAACTACGTAAAAAAACTTTGCTCTGTACGGACATAAAATTTGTAAATAAAACCTGGAAGGGGAAGTGTGACCCAAAAATAAAAAATACTGAAAGAGACCTGGAAAAATATTTGGAAACCAAATGTTATTATAGTGTAGAAGATTTTTTTTAATGATGGCCATGTAATATACACTCACAATCAGGGAAAACAGAACACCCTGAATAATTAGAGACAGGATGTTCATATTCGTAGGATATGTTCTGCAGAAATGATTGGCATTTGAAACATATCAGCCTGCGAGTTCCAGGTCAACATTGATATTGCGGTACAACACCACCTACCAGTAAAATATGCCTGCAGCTCCTGTTGTCACTATAAACTGAAGGTAATGGATCAGTGTGACTTCAGCAGATTGCAGATTGCCTTACAGGTGTATGCATAAGATGTACTATCAAATCAGTGAGTCTGGATGAGGACGCATTAATGGTATGAGAGTTGTGATGCATCCATCTGGAAAAGTGCTGCTCATGTCGGACAAATTGTTTTGACAGTGTAACAGGTGTTTGCAGAATGGTTCACAGAGGCTTGTAGAACATGATCAGATGGGTAAGGTCACACCACCCAGACCACCTTCCCGGAGAAGATCAACATCTCATCCAAATGGCATTGCAAGACAGATATGCATCCTCCTCGGCTCTGGGGCAACTGTGGAACAGTGTAACACATCAAATACTATCAGGAGTGACAGTCTATCATTGGTTATTACAGCATGGGTTATGTGCATCTCATTGATTTCTCTACCTACCATTGACGAATGTCCAGAAACATACTAGATGACAATGGTGTGTGGAACAACAGCACTAGGGACAGGAATGGCATCAGAAAGTATTTTCAGATGAATCCAGATTCTGTTTTGACTCACTGCAGATAGGCGGAGCCAAATCATAGTGACTGCATTTGCACAAGACATACAGCACCAACTCAAGGTCTTTTGGTGTGGGGTCCTATTGGGTACAACCGCAAATCATGATGGGTGTGTGTCCAGGACACTGTGACAAATGTGACCTATGTGAATTACTTGTTGCCATCCCATTTCTGCAAAACATCTCAGACACCATTATTCAGCAAGAGAATGATGACCACATGTTGCTGCACAAAAACGTGCCTTCTTGGTGTCACAGGCTGTCAGCCTTTTGCCCTGGCCCACCAGATCACCAGACTTGTCACCAATCAGAAATGTGAGAGATAAGGTGAATCAATGGGTGAAGTACTGTGACCCATTGCCAACCATCACAGACGAACTTTGGAACCAGGCGAATGCAGCATGGAAGGCTATGCCATAGGATGCAATTCACACCTAATACACATCAATGGCATCACGCATGGAATAAGTTATCAGGCCCATGGTGGACCCTGTGCCTACTAAGCAGCAGGACACATGCTGAACTGAGATGACTGAAATGCTAATCATTTCTACAGAACATACTAAAACACATACCCTCTGAATATCAATGTCGTTCAAGGTATTCTGTTTTTTTTCTGAACATGAATGTAGTTCCCATGTAAAAAAGTAACACCATATGTATTACAGCCATAGATTACGATTATTATTATTTCAGTGATAAACATGGAAAGTAATACCTGTCTGAAGAAGCAACAACATATGTATTGTAACCTTAGATTAAATTTATTAGTCTGTATGTAGTTTTAGAACTGACAAGTCACATATGTCACAGTCATTGATTGTATGAGGCATGTTATGTGATAATGACAATTTGATTTGATCTGACTTGATTTGATTGTAGTCTACTTTATCATTAGTCCATTTCTTCAAATCTTTTAGTCATGCTCATGAGATTTGTTTTCTGTGTAATATTGTTCCTGGCCTTTTTTGGAAAGTACAAACAGCAGTCTTTCTATTTCACATTCTGACACTGAGCTGTCAATTGTATGTATACCTTCCAAATTAACTACATAAACTATTTATGTTTCATTATTCAAAATCTCAATATATAGTTGGGTATAGTTAAATAGTAACCTACACAAATTATGATTCATTATTAGGGCATTTCTGGTTACTAAACAACCACTATTGCACAATCCTGTTCTCATTGAGAATGAATACTTACAAATTCTAGTGGAGCTACTCATTTTTCTCTTGAGGTCTGGTAGAATAGTTGCAGATGACCTTCAACATCATCATCTTTGTGGAGCAGGTTTTCATGTTTATGACTGATACTCTCCTTTCCTATTTATTTTCTTTCAAAATGAAATCTTGACAGTCACTTCTCTAGAATAAACATTGTAATTTACTAATTTTTGTGAGAACTCATTACATTTGAAACAGTGAACACATGTTTAAATTGTGACAGTGAGTGAGTAACAGTACATGCAGTTAATGCAGTTCTTGTCTATTTCTAACCTATCATTTAGTTACGATGAGTTATAATAACAACAAGAATTTTTTTAAAAAAATTGTCTGCTTTCACAAACAGAAAAATCAGGGCTCATAAACTACAATAATCAATTTGAAAAGAATTACATCTAGAACTGGAAACATCCAGAATACAAAAATTTTGAATGTCAAAAATATTTGAACTAATAACTTTTCAGATAAAATGAAAAATTGCTTAAAAAGCACATAAAGAGAGTGCACAGGATGGGAGAGGTTAGGACTTAGGATGAGGCATCCAAGAGCGTACTTTTTAAATAAGACTAGGTACTTTTTAAATAAGAACAGGAAGATACAATAAACAGAGAACATGCAATTCATGGTACGGATTACAGGGCATGCCGATGGAAGGTGGTCAGGCTGTCAGTGGAATAGAGCACCCAAGGATGCCCATACCTGGCGGGCAAGGAGGGTCCTTGCCCCCCCCCCCCCCCTCCCCGCCCCCTCTCCCAGCTCTCAGAGAAAGGAAAAGATATAGTGTATAGCCGATTTTATTCCAAGAAAATGATTTAAAAGTTAGTATTAAGCAGGTTTTTAACAGTGGTGGAACTGGATCTTTTTTATTGGTACTTCCAAGTCATCATTCATCTTAAAAAATATTAAAAATACTCTATGCCCCCAGGTCAACCCCCCCCCCCCTCCCCTCCCACAAACCATCTTATGAGTGCCTTTGAGAGGATCAGTTCTAATGAAGTTATAGAGGAGTGAGGAAAGGATGCATGTCGTCAGGTTGGAGGTGCCAGGTAGAGAGAGCCAATTCTGGAATCCTTGCTCTGCTTGCAACCTTCAGTGGTTCATGTAAGATACATGCATGTTCCCTATTGGAGGTTTACTGTAAGCAGTGCAATCTGACATGCCTCACTAGCAATATCACTTATGGGAACTGTGATTAATCCAGCAACATAGGCTTGTACTGAGTATGAGCTCCAGGAGCTGTCTTCCAACAAGCAACTCACAATAGAGAAAATAAAATCCTTCTGTTGTAAATTGCAGTAAATTTCTACAGATCTTGCCCAAATGGGTGGCCACCTGTACACACTTTCCAAAGGAGTGGTGACTCACAGAGTTTCAAAAGGGCATCAGCCACTCCTGGAAAAGGCAGGTTGCCCTGATAGTGGCCTTATAAACTGGAGGACAGTGTATCATTAGGGAAAATATTGTTAAGGCACAAGATTTTTAGCCCAAAACTAGTTTCTCTGGAATTTTGACAGGGCGTAAGACTACAAATTATGTTATTCAACAGCAAACCAGGCTCCAGGCTGTTTTGTTCACCCTTTGCAAGAGTTAAAACTTTTAAAATGAAGGAGATGCCTAGTGACATGTGTGACTGTTTCTTTGCACTACAATTGCCTACTGAAATATTGTGTAGCAGCTAAAAGGCAGCTTTAAATAGGAAAGAGATTATTACGAGATTAAAACTGTGAAATCAAATAAAAATATATAAATGAAAATGATGTAAGTATATTGTACAAATATGTATTTGCAACTTGGATATAAGTTACTGGAAGGAGGCTGAAAGTTAAAGGTATTGCAAATAGTTCTCCACTTCAAAATATCACTATCTATACATAACTACACAACTTCTACTTACATATTAAGATGCATAAATTATTTAGAAACAGAGTCCATTAATATGATTTATAAACAACACTGAATATAAAAGTCTGTCATTAAACTTAATATGAGAATTTATAAAATCATCTGCACTCTCCCAATGTCACAATGTAAATTATGTAGTGATACAGTGGCAGAAAATCTAAAAGTATACAAGTATACAAGTATACTAAAGTATACAAGTATACTAATATTCAGTTAAGCAGACATTTACATTTCAGTGTGTCACAACTTATTTATATTTCCTTATGGCAGAGGAAAGTACTAAACAATAAACTTCAATTACCTTCATTTAGATTTCTGTTTAAGAACACGTCTTTCAGTTTAACATTTTACATAATAAATCTACAATTAGTATATAAAATAACTGTAGAGTTTGTAAAATTAGCTGATTTACTATTTTTTCTAATAGTTTTCTCAACACACAACATTCTACAAATCTGCTACAGCCAATTCCTTCTTCTTTAAGAAAACAAAATTTTAAATATCTGTCTCGTCAGCTGTTCTCTAAATATGCAATTATCAAAAGCTCATACATTAATGGCCTGAATAATGTCCTAGTTACCTTACATCCACAACATATACAGGGTGGTCCATTGATAGTGACTTGGCCAAATATCTCAACAATATAAGCATCAAATGAAAAAACTACAAAGAACGAAACTCGTCTAGCTTGAAGGGGGAAACCAGATGGCGCTATGGTTGGCCCGCTAAATGGCGCTGCCATAGGTCAAACAGATATCAACAACATTTTTAAAAAATAAGAACCCCCATTTTTATTACATATTCATGTAGTACCGGTATGTAAAGAAAAATGAATGTTTTAGTTGGACCACTTTTTTCACTTTTTGATAGATGGTGCTGTAATAGTCACAAACATATAAGTATGTGGTATCACGTAACATTCCGCCAGTGCGGATGGTATTTGCTTCACAATACATTACCCGTGTTAAAATGGACCGTATACCAATTGCGGAAAAGGTCAATATTGTGTTGATGTATGGCTATTGTGATCAGAATGCCCAACAGGTGTGTGCTATGTATGCTGCTCGGTATCCTGGATGACATCATCCAACTGTCTGGACCGTTTGCCAGATAGTTACTTTATTTAAGAAAACAGGAAGTGTTCAGCCATATGTGAAATGTCAACCATGACCTGTAACAAATGATGGTGCCCAAGTAGGTGTTATAACTGGTGTCACGGCTAGTCCACACATCAGTAGCGGACAAATTGCACGAGAATCGGGAATCTCAAAAACGTCGGTATTGAGAATGCTGCGTCAACATCAATTGCACATGTACCATATTTCTAGGCACCAGGAATTGCATGGCGATGACTTTGAGTGTCGTGTACAGTTCTGCCACTTGGCACAAGAGAAACTACGGGACGATGACAGATTTTTTGCATGCGTTCTGTTTAGCGATGAAGCATCATTCACCAACAGCGGTAACGTAAACTGGCATAATATGCGCTATTGGGCAACAGAAAATCCACGATGGCTGCGACAAGTGGAACATCAGTGACTTGGTGGATTAATGTATGGTGTGGCATTATGGGAGGAAGGATAATTGGTCCCCATTTTATTGATGGCAATCTAAATAGTGCAATGTATGCTGATTTCCCACGTAATGTTCTACCGATGTTACTACAAGATGTTTCACTGCGTGACAGAATGGCAATATACTTCCAACATGATGGATGTCTGGCACATAGCTCACGTGCGGTTGAAGTGGTATTGAATAGCATATTTCATGACAGGTGGATTGGTCGTGGAAGCGCCATACCATGGCCCGCACATTCACTGGTTCTGAAGTCCTGGGATTTCTTTCTGTGGGGAAAGTTGAAGGATATTTGCTATCGCGATCCACAACATGCGTCAGCGCATTGTCAATGCATGTGCGAACATTACGGAAGGTGAACTACTCGCTGTTGAGAGGAATGTCGTTACACATATTGCAAAATGCATTGAGGTTGACAGACATTAGTTTGAGCATTTATTGCAATGATGTGGTATTTACAGGGAATCACGCTGTAACAGCATGGGTTCTCAGAAATGATAAGTTCACAAAGGTATCACATTGGAACAGCCGAAACAAAATGTTCAAACATACCTATGTTCTGTATTTTAATTTAAAAAACCTACCTGTTACCAACTGTTTGTCTAAAATTATGGGCTATATGTTTGTGACCATTACAGTGCCATCTATCACAAAGCAAAAAAGTGGTCCAACTAAAACATTCATATTTCTTTATGTACTACACGAATATGTAATAAAAAATGGGGGTTCCTATTTTAAAAAATGCAGTTAATATCTATTTGACCTATGGCAGTGCCATCTAGCGGGCCAACCATAGCACTATCTGGTTTCCCCCTTCAAGATAGACAAGTTTCATTCTTTGTAGCTTTTTCGTTTGACGCTTATTTCGTGAGATATTTGGCCTGGTCACAATCAATGGACCACCCTGTATACTGTACCTATTAGTGAGAGTGGGGGAAAATAACCATTGTATTTGGCCCTCAGTAATCATGTGCATGTAGATGAAAAGGGTAGGGGGGGGGGGGGGAGTAGGAGAAACACACATGTTACTGTGGCAAGACTTACACCTTTTTCTTAATGAGAGCAGGAAGGATTCGACCACAGGATCAGCTCACCATGTGGATTAACAAACCAAGAATACCATGCAGTATTGTTGGTCAGTTTACTATATGCAGGATCAGTATAGAAGTCTCAGGATAGGACAGTGCAGTAGGTATACACAGTTACAAATAAGTGGGCTAGACAGCATGTCATTCTCAATCACTGGCCTGTAGTGGGGCAGTTTGTACATAATAACGCAACAGCACATGATAAAAGACAAAACAGTATACTGCCAAGTATTCTGGACAGTGTCTCTCAAAACAATCTTCCTGTGTAGCGAAATAACTCTGATATGGGTGATTGATAATGTGTCAGACCCTACTTAATGTTATGATTCTAGTTTGGTACAAAATTTCTATCTCAGCTCAACACAGAGATGGAAAACACTACATGTGAGACTGCATAACTCCAAACAGTGGTACCCCATCCACACTTACCACAAAATAAATTATAGTAAATATGGCTTTCATAGAATGGCAGGGATTGATGATGTGATGGTATGCAAAAACAACAGTTCCTAAAGTATCTCCTTAACACGTACATGTTGAAATCATTCAACACAATGAACAGAATGCTATGAAGAAAATGACAGGTGTTAGTAACGCATTTTTGTGAAACTTCAGTACTGTATTCATACATTCAGAACCATACTAAGTAGCAAGGAGACTTCAAAGAAGTTGTAAACAGTCAGCATAATTTCAGAAGAGTGCTACTTGAGAGCAAAGGGTAGATATGAGTATGACAGTTAAGATGAACTGGGCAATACATGACAGTAACCTGTGTAGTAAGACATTCCATGCCTGAGAGTACGAACACAGCTCTTAGAAAATAGCCACATGCTATGGTAAAATATGCAGCTCCACACAAAGTTTATATGAAGGGCATCAAAACAAGGAAAATAATCTACATCTACATAATACTCCGAAGACCACTACGGTGTGTGGCGGAGGGTACCAGAAGTAGTCATTTCCCTTCCTGTTCCACTAGCAAATAGAGCAAGGAAACTATTCTCTATATGCCTCCGTATGAGGCCTAATTTCTCATATCTTATCCTCACGGTCCTTAAACAAAATGTATTTTGGCAGCAGTAGAATCATTCTGCAGTCAGCTTAAATGCCAGTTCTCTAAGTTTTCTCAATAATGTTTGATGAAAAGAATGTTGCCTTCCCTCAAGGGATTCCCATTTGAGTTCCCAAAATATCTCCTTAACAAGTATATGTTAATCAAACCTACCTGTAACAAACCTAGCAGCCTGCGTTTGAGTTGCTTTGATGTCTTCCTTTAATCCAACCTGGTATGGATCCCAAAGATTGAAGCTGTACTCAAGAACAGTTGCCATTAGTGTCCTATGTGCAGTCTCCTTTACAGATGAACCACACTTTCCCAAAATTCTCCCAACAAACCATAGTTGAACATTTGCCTTCCCTACTTGAATCCTTAGATGCTTGTTCCATGTCATATGCCTTTGCAGCATTATGCCTGGGTATTTAAAGACTGTGACTGTGTCAAGCAGGACACTATCAGTACTGTATCTGAACATTATGGATTTGTTTGACCTACACATTCACATTAACTTTCATTTTTCTACATTTAGAGCAAGCTACCATTCATCACACCAATTAGAGATTTTGCCTAACTCATTTTGTATCCTTCTGCTGTCTCTAAACTTAGACACATTGCTGTATATGGCAGCATCATCAGCAAACAACTGCTGATTCCTGCCCACCCTGTCCGCCAAATCATTTATGCAAATAAAAAATAACAGTGATCCTATCACACTTCTGTGGGGGGGTCCTGATGATACTTTTATCTTTGATGAACACTTGCCTTCATAAACAACATACTGGGTTGCATTATTTAAGAAGTTTTTGAGCCACTCACATATCTGGGAACCTATTCCATATGCTCGTACTTTCTTTAACGGTTTGCAGTGGAGCACCATGTCAAATGTTTTCCAGAAATATAGAAATATGGAATCTGCCTGTGCCTTTCATCCATAGTTCGCAGTGTATAATGTGAGGAGAGGGCAAGCAGAGTTCATACGAGAAATGCTTTCTAAATTACCGCTGATTCATGGACATAAGCTTCTTAGTCTCAAGAAAATTTATTATATTCAAACTGAGAATATGTTCAAGGATTCTGCAGCACTTTCTTGTGGACTACAGGGCTTAATTTCAACGACCTTATATTCACTTAAGCACAGATAGCTGGTGTTATTTGTCCAACAGCAAAAGTAATTAGTTGTAAGCATTAAGAGAATATGCTGCCATGAAATGCTTGTAGCTTCACAGGTGGTAAGTGCCAGAGCATTATCACAGAGAGATAACTTGAGCAATATAGTGTAGAAGACAACAGTACAGTTAATGTGCAAACTAAGTGACACACTGTGGACTATCCAAAACCTTGTTGCAGAAAGCCACATGGGCACTAAATCTGTGACATAATGGATACCGGTACACAAATGTTTTAAAAAACCATGTCTTTAATATTAAAAACTTCTTCTGCGGCTGGGTTAAAGGAAAGTCTTACATAAAATTGTGTGTTTTGCATGGAGGGAAATACATAATACCAAACATTAAAACATTTTGGACAAAGTTGCAAATACTCTCTGGCAATCATGTCCAAAAAGTACATCAGTACAACTGAATGGAACAGCATACACTTTAGCTCCATTATCTCCCTGTTGGCTAACTTAGTAGTTTTTCTGTCCTTATATTGATGAGTCCCATCCGTATTATCTCCATGTGTTCTTTGTCATGGGCATTTAAATGCCTGCATGGCTGATGCACCATGGTGTAGTGCATATAGAGAGAAACTCATGAGGGCTAAAAGGGATGGAGGAAAGTGACAAGTATATGGAAAGATGATCAATATTTTGGACAGACATTTTGAAAGGGCAGTATTCAGTCATGCCACTGTAGAACATAGCAGTGTTTGGAATGCTATGCACGCTGAGGTCATACTGGAGGTGGAGGATTATTTCTCCTCCATGCATCCTTGGAAATGTTAGCTCTGTCTCAAAGTGGCTCTGCATATACGACAGGCAAAAGTGGAGCAGCTTGTCCATGATATGGTTTCAGTTCATCAAAATGGGTGGTTTCTGAAGGATCTCCAATTGTATTTCAGCACTGGCACATAATGTCTAATGCATAATTTCATAAGACCTCTCATGGGGATGGAGAAAACTTCTTGGATTTCCATTTTTCATTGGGTTCTCCAACAGGACTGAGCCATGCAGTCAATATAAGGATAACAATGCTCCTTTAATGCCTCGTTGAATCTGATTTGAAGTTGTTGTGAAATTATTCTGCTGTACTTTGCACCAAATCATTTTAGGCTCATTTTCTAAACTTTCCACTTCTCTTAGATTAACACAAAGAGGCAGTTTATCTATAGGCTGGCTATAAACTACCTCATAGATAGTGTGTCCAGTTGACTTGTACAAAAACTTCTTAGATTTCCCTTTCTCACTGGGTTACACAACAGCAGTCAATATAGGGATAACACTGCTCGGTTACTGCCTCTATGAACCTGATTCAAAGTTGTAAAATTATTCTGCCTTACTTTGCACCAAATCACTTCTCCTAGTTCAATACTAAGGGACAATTTACCTATAGGGTGGCTATACAGTGCCTCACAGAGAGAGTGTCCAGTTGACTTGTGAACTCTGCTGGTATATGCAGACAATATACAGGGTGAGTCAGGAGGAAAGGTATATGCTTTGAGGGGTGATAGTATTACTGATTCACTACAAAAGCTTCATATGAATGTATACTCTATTCCAAATGGTTTCCAAGCTATAACACATTTAATATCACTTTTGTACATTTTTCTTGAATAACTCGAAAACCACACCCTCCAGCAAAAACGTGTTGCAGTACAAAATTAAACTATGCTAAATTTCCTACAAAAAAGTTCCTATTCATTTTTTCTCTAGAACTAATGGTTTGTGCGAAGAGAGCGTGAGAATGTAGAAAAACTCGCTTGATGCACATGCGCTGTAGCTTACGTAGTTTTTGTAGGCCAATTTGAGGTAGCATATTGAGGTAACAAGCTGAGATGAACAGTTTGATATGGGACACTTATGGTCTGTCAAGTCAGGAAACTACCTCAAATTGGCCTACAAAAACTAAGTAAGCTACAGTACATGTGCGTCGAGCGAGTTTTTCAACATACTAGTGCTCTCTTCACACAAACCATTAGTTCTAGAGAAAAAAATTAAATGTGTTATATCTTGGAAACCATTCAGAATAGGTCATACGTCCATCTGAAGTTTTTTGTTCAGAATCACTAATACTATCACCCCTCAATGCATGTGCCTTTCCTCCTGACTCACCCTCTATATGGAAGATAGGTTCAAAACCACAGTGTGTCTTATTAACATAACAGGGTAGTATTTGGACAATGGTTTTATGAACACATTCAACACAATTGGCTTTTGGGTAGAATGGGTGATTTTCCACATCTTAATCCTTAACAGTTTACACACTTGCACACGTGAAGTGGACATAAAATTCATACCTCAGTCCATCACCATGGTATCGCGATTTCCAAATGTTAATACAAAATGACTGACAACAAGGCGTGTATGGGCATTTTGGCCAAATGGGTGGGGGGGGGGGGGGCATTGTCCTTTTAAATAAAAAAAACCAGCTACTTGTGCTAGTCTAATTTTCCCAGTTTGTTTTTGAACATTTTTGAACACATTCTAAGTAGATTTCTAAATGTGTGCATAGCGTGCATGATGTCTCTGCCAGAGGACTCCCTGTCACATCTAGAAATAAAAAACTGATAAAAGGGGATGGGACTTTATGAGCTGAGCTGAATAAACC